>NC_043970.1:53804251-54104852 GCF_902148855.1 Sphaeramia orbicularis | reverse complement strand
CAAAATGAATGTGATTTTTGGATTCAGCACCAAAATGATCCTAAATCAGCTCAAAAAACTGAAACAATACATTTGGTGTTGACCAGTGTAATCAAGGATGTTGAAATCATTTTAGATCAATTCAATCTAAAGTGGATCAGACCAGTAAATATGATCATAATAACCTATAAATAATGAAAACTGCAAATTTTCCTCTTTGTTTTAGCATAAAAAAAAGTAAAATTAGAAAAAAAAAAAAAGTTACATTTACAGACTATCCTTTGACAAAAAAATATGAATATCCTGAACAAATTTGAACAATCTGAAAAGTCTTAAGAGAAGTCTGTGGAATTTAACAATATTCTGCCTGTTACTGAATCTGTAAGTTGTGATGCACATGTATAATGATCAGCTTAGGTGTAAAATTGTTAACATTGCACTTTTTTCCTTCAGAATTTTCAGGTTGTTCATATTTGTTCATGTTATGTTCAAGTACAGTTCGTAAGTGTAAACATTTTCATCATGGTCCTAATTCAGTTGAAAAAACCTCGACAACTTGCAAAAAACATTTTTTTGCAACCTAGTGTAATTTTTTAGAGTGTGGTTAATGTCGGGTTGAACCTCCACAAATTGAATGGAAGTTAATGTGAGTCGCATAAAAGCACAAACAGCTCAGTTTCTTCTGCTGATAAGAGGTTCTGAAATGAAAGATGCATCTTCCTGTATAAACAAAAACAAGAAACCAAGAGTGGTGACACCTTCAGCGCTGAGTGATAACACTCTGCAGCGATGGAATTTTAGAAAGGAAATAAGACGAGCCAAGAAACATTTATCATCCGTCCTAAGTGGTGTGAAGATCTCCGGAGCTCTGAACACTAACATTCATCTGCATTCAGATAAACTTCAACCTATTAACTTATTCATGCTGTCGAGCTGCCATGAGGCTCACTCTCATTTCCTTGGCATTTGCAATCCTCCTCCTCCAAAACGCCGCTTTCGCATTCTGATAAATGATTGCTTTAACGTTGCCAGACAAATTACTGTCAGATGGCACTGTGCAAAACAAAACAAAAACACAAAAAAACACCACAAGTCATCTGCAGAGTTGTCCGTCGTCGGTAACGAGCCCAAACAGGAAACACACCTTCTTGTGCCATCGCCGTTGGCGTGTTGACAAAACGCTGTAATCGGAGCTAATGAACCATTCATCAAGGGAGATGATCTGCTGCTGAATGTGGCGCTAATATTGATGACGGAGACGATGGTAGCCACGACAACGCGTCAGACCACCCACCACATCCTGCTGGTCCCACAGGGAGGAGGAAGACGCCGATTAATTACTGACGGAGTTCAAAGGGATTTAAAAACTGCTTGTACGACGCCATCCATTTTATTGGATTGTCTGTACCTTAAACATCCAATATGAACCAAGTTCATATGGATTTGATCCAAATTAACAAAATAACAGATCAAATGGTTAATGTTTGAACTTGTATGATTGCCATACAAATGACTGTGATCAATGATATTACCAACAATCTGTTAAGTATATTACTAGTGTAACTTTATATACATATAGAAGAAGACATTTATCGACACAGACACTCAGAACTTTTAAAATGTATCATATTGTTTTCATTCTGGTAATAAACAAAAAAAATTAACATGGAAGACATGCCTATATATTTCTTTTACCCCGTGACCCTCACAAGGACTAAGGAGTAAAAAAAATGGAATCAGATTTTTTTTTTGGATTTTCTGTACTTTAAACATCCAATATACAAACTAAATTTATGTGGATTTGATCCAAATTAACTAAATAACATGGTTAATGATTACTGTTGAATTTGTATAGAGTAGTACTGAAATAAACATTTGAGCTGATTGCCATACAAAAGACTGTGATTAATGGTATTATCAACAATCTAGTTTAGTTTTATACAAATATAGAAGCCGTTTATTGATGCAGACACTCAGAACATTTAAAATGTATAATGTTGTTGTTTTAATTCTTGTAAAAAAAAAAAAAAATTCAGTGAAAGACATGGTTTATATTTCTTTTACCCTGACCCTCACAAGGACTAAATGATTTTAAAAATGGAATCAGATTTCTTTCTGAAGAATTTTCTGTACCTTAACATCCAACATACAAACTAAATTCATGTGGATTTGATCCAAATTAACTAAGTAACATGGTTAAATGTTGTTTGAACTTCTATAGAGTAGTTTTGAAACTGAAATTTGAGATGATTGCCGTACAAATGACTGGTTAATGATATATCAACCATCTAGTTTTTTATACATATATAGGAGACATTTATCGACACAGACACTCAGAACATTTAAAGTGGATAATGTTGTTTTCAGTCTCATAAAAAACAACCAAATTAACATGGAATAAATGACTATATGTCTATTTTCTTATGCTATGACCCTCACAAGGACTAAACAATTAAAAAAATGGAATCAGATTTCTTTTATTGAAGGATTTTCTGTACCTTAAACATCTGACACATACACCAAATTAAATTCTGATCAAAATTAACAAAATAATTACAAGACACTGTAATCAGACTTAATGAACCATTCAAAGGAGATGATCTGCTGCCTGAATGTGGCGTTAATATTGATGACAGAGACCAAGTAGCCACAGCGCATCAGACCACCCACCATATCCCACTACTCCCATGGGGGGGGGGGGGGGGGGGGGGGGGGGGGGGCACCAATTAATTACTGACTTGGAGTTCAATGGCAATTACAGACTGCTTGTCCGCTGTCATCCACTTCAGTCCACACCACCGCGCTGTACTTCCCCAAAAGACCAGACCAGGAAAAGAAAGGAGGCCGGACCTGAAGGAGTCTGGGAAAAAAATGTAAGTTCAGGAACAGACAAAGAAACATATGTGCAGAGAGACATAATCAGACCCCGGAGGAAATGAGAGCGGATCTGCATGACTGTGGAAAAGCTTTTTAGTCATCGTTTCAAGCAGCAGTGGGAGTGATGCGATGGAAGGATGCTGGAATATTTAGACTGACTGCACAGAAACCTAATCAAATCATACTGTTGTTGTGGTTTGTTGAGGGTTATGAAAGCCATCCTGTGTTTATGTGTGAGATTACGGAGCGGTGCAGTCCAGGTCTAAAAACAGAAGACACAGGAAGAAGCTTTTTATGGAACACAGAAAAGATCTATACACTTTAACCTGAGCCACAACCAGGAAATCCATGAACTCACCTCACAGCACAGTCTGTTTATCCAGGCTGAAGTGGACGATTAAACGTACACTGTAAAATAAATAAATAAATAAATAAATCTGTAATTTAACTGAATTTTCACTGTTTATTTTACAGATTTTTCCTGTGTTTTCAAGATACAGGAAAATATCAATGAAATTCCAAAAAACAGACTGTGATTTTACATGTCAAATGGAAAATAACACAAAAAAACTGTAACTGTGAACAACCATAAAATTTCCATTTTTTAAAAGAAATTTTTTTCTTTTTTCACAGAAAAATACAGTTAAAATTCATTTGCAAATGTATCGTAGTTTCACAAATATTTTTTTCTATTTATGAGATTAAACTGTTCATTTAAAGTTTAATACTGTAAGAAAAAAAAAAAAAAAAAAAAAAAAAAAAACGAGATAAAATTACTGACAATTAACCGTAAAAGAAGTATTAGTTCTGTCAGTTGAACCAGACTTGTTTGTTAATTGACAAATATCTTGTGTAATTACAGGAGGTTTCACAACAAAAATGTTGAATGAATGTATTTTTGTTAATGTATAACATGTAAGCCCTATTATTTTGTTTTATAACAATGTTTGTCCATATTTATAGGTAATTTGATCTTTTCAATACATGTAAATATTCTTTATTAAATATTAAAAAGTCAAAAAAAAAAGAAAAAAAAAAGAAAAATCTCATGTAAAGTTAGGGCAAAAACCTGTATTTTAATTATGAAAAATTACCGTATTTTTATGAGATAGACTATTTTCTGTTATTTAACAGGATTTTTTTGGCACCCCTGCTGCCAGAATAATACACTTTTTTTTACGTTTTTTTTTTTTTTACAGTGTCACACTGTTTGAAGCATTTATTACATGTAACGATGATAATTAATGGGCAGATATTGAAAGGTAAGTTCCTGAAAAAAATAGGTGCAAAAAAACTGGCAAAAAACACATTTTTCTGACACTTTTATTGCATTTTAGTGGTGATCTTAAAAGGATTAAAGGGTTCAAGATCAGATCAGGCCTCAGGCGGCAGAACAAACAGTCCACATGTACATGTCTTCTGAATATGAATATGGATCTGGTGTTTGACAGTCGGTGTAATCTGGTCTGTGATGGCGGACTCTGATGCCGTTTGATCGTCCTCTCATGTGCGGACGTGGGTTTTTCTCTTTGAGCCTCTTATGATTGGTTGAGTCGGAGCATGAAGGACTCCATGAATCGTGGGTTCGAGGGCTTCCAGGTGTCAGTTTCAGCAGCAGCAGCAGGAGGAGGAGGAGGAGGAGGCGAACACAGGCGTGAAGAGGCAGCACAAACACTCTGACAACTACAGAAAGTGAGAACATGTACGGCTGAATAGTGTGAGCAGCGCTTCTGCACAGGGTGGAATGTACCGGCTGATGTTTTAGATGAACCACCTTGAACTGAGAGCCAAGTCATCTTCATTCACATTCGTATGAGGATGAACGACTCTGCGTTGAACAGCTCCTACACCAGGGCTCTCAAACTCCTGTTCTTTCAGTTTGATCTGCAGTGGGCCGAACCAGTAAAACAGAAAATAACCTATAAATAATGACACATCCAAAGTTTTGTGTCTTTGTTTTAGTTAGGGATGGGAATCAAGAACCGGTTCTGTTTGAGAACTGGATCCCAGTCACTCGATTCCTTGGAATCGTTTGTCTGCCTGCTTAATGATTCTCCTTATCGATTCCGCCTTCGTTGTGCATGCGCGATGACGTCACATGTACGCTGCATTGTTTGGTCAGAACGAAGACAACATGGTTTGAGCAAGAAACGGTCCAAACAGACCGCACCAGGCCTAAACAGACCGCACCAGGTCCAACAGAAGACCGCACCAGGTCTAAACAGACCGCACCAGGTCCAAACAGACCACACCAGGTCCAAACAGACCACACCAGGTCTAAACAGACCACACCAGGTCCAAACAGACCACACCAGGTCCAAACAGACCACACCAGGTCCAAACAGACCGCACCAGGCCTAAACAGACCACACCAGGTCCAAACAGACCGCACCAGGTCCAAACAGACCGCACCAGGTCTAAACAGACCGCACCAGGTCCAAACAGACCGCACCAGGTCCAAACAGACCGCACCAGGTCCAAACAGACCACACCAGGTCTAAACAGACCACACCAGGTCTAAACAGACCACACCAGGTCCAAACAGACCGCACCAGGTCCAAACAGACACCCAGGTCCAAACAGACCACACCAGGTCTAAACAGACCGCACCAGGTCCAAACAGACCGCACCAGGTCCAAACAGACCACACCAGGTCTAAACAGACCACACCAGGTCTAAACAGACCACACCAGGTCCAAACAGACCGCACCAGGTCCAAACAGACCACACCAGGTCTAAACAGACCGCACCAGGTCCAAACAGACCGCACCAGGTCTAAACAGACCGCACCAGGTCCAAACAGACCGCACCAGGTCCAAACAGACCGCACCAGGTCCAAACAGACCACACCAGGTCTAAACAGACCACACCAGGTCTAAACAGACCACACCAGGTCCAGTTGAACACTGTCAAAGCTTCCATTTCTTCTAAAGGTGGAATCCCTCCAATCTGTTCAAACATTTGTCCACATCTGATTCATTTACAGGAATGTCACGTATTTGATTCTCTACGTAGTGGTGCTCGTGAATCTAACAGCAGAGTGAACACCAGGCCCAGTTCTGGTTCTGGTACGGGAAACAAATGTCGTACCTCCTCAAATACAAGTTTCTGAAGGTAGAGGAAAGGAAATGAGGTGCACAACAACAGGAGACGAGCCAGTTCCACATATTAGAAATGCAGCGATAGAGGAATTAGTAAAACATCTTTAGTTTCACTTTCACTGTACCCCCCCCCCACACCACACACACACACACCCGAACTGGGCCCACTGTCATCTGTTCTTATTTGTACATACTGTATATGTTCTATTTCTGTGCAGAGATGGAAATATAAAAGACAGTTAATGCAAACAAACCCATTTGTACTCTTTTATTCCTTCACTCAGTAAGAATCAATGAGAGAATCGATAAGAGAATTGGATCGATACGCAAAGTTGATAATGGAATCGGAATCATTAAATTCTTATCGATTCCAATCCCTAGTTTTAGTGCAAAAAAAACTCCATTAAATTATGAAAATACTTACTTTTATAAACTATCCAAACAAAAAAGATGTGAATAACCTGAAAAAACTGAAATTTCTTAATAAAAATCAGTGTAATTTTCTCAGTCTTCTTCCTCCACTTCTCATTAGTCCATGTGCATTCTGGATCAGATCTCCAAAGACACTAAACACTGAGGAACAGGAAGAAAAGAGTTCAAACTGGACTGAATTTAATACAGACATTTGGACACATCTGTTCAGGTTAGTCACATTTTATTGTTACAGGATAGTGTGTAAATGTAAATATTTTCATAATTTAATGTTATTTTTTGCACTAAAACAACATTTGAAGTTGTCATTATTTATAGGCATAGTGTAATATTATTTTTTTCACATCTGTCGGTACATTTGTCGGTTCTTCTGCTGTTATTATTTGACTGTAGATCAGATTGGTCTGTGTGGAACCTGAACTAAAATGAGTTCCACAGCCTGGACTGTGGAAGTTTTGCACTTTGCAAATTCATCCCAGGGGCCAAATTGGAACCTTTGGTGGGACGCATTTGGCCCCCGGGCCACGTTTGACACCCCTGATACATACTTAGCTTTTCAAATTTTCAAAATATAACAAAAATGAAAAATATTTCAAACAGGAAATCATTCTTTTATGGCCCAAAATATAGTAAAAATCATTATTTGTAACTTGACAAATTGACAGAAGTGGCATAAAAACACATTTTAATGTGGCTCATTTTTGACCCGTTTATGGAAGCGTTTCGGGTCCAGACACTGGTACATCTAAGGCTTAAAGCACAGTCTTGTCACCTTTAAGACTCCACCATCGATCGTCGTCTGACTGTACCGACACTGACCCTGTGATCACATGTCAGTGATTAGCATGACTGACCCTGGTGTTAAAGTCTGAACCAACTGCACGTCCTTCTTCATACAGACTCGTCCCGTGGTGCGTTCAGGGACGACGCTGTGATGCCGTATCTGGGCCGATCACCCGTCTGTGCATCTGATGGGGGTTTTCTAATCTGACAGGTAACCTGCCCACCAGACGCCAAGACGAACGACTCCCGGTGACACCGCCCCGCCTTCCTCTGCTCCGGATCACGACTGAATCGGCCCTGAGGTACGACGAAAACTAATCGATGTGTAACAGTGTAACGAGAAGCATGTGTAAAGAGTCTCCACAGCCTGTTTACCGTTTCGATAAAGGCCTCATTAAGAAGACGTAGATCTGGGATGGTTACATACGTCTAATTCAGGGCTGTCAAACTCATTTCAGTTCACTTCCACAGACAGACTAATCTGATCTAAAGTGGGCCAAACCAGTAAAATAATATAATAATAGGATAAGAACTGATAATATCAATTCCAAAAATTTTTCTATATTTTTGGTTGAAAAAAGTCAAATTCCATAATGAAAATGTTTACATCTACGAACTGTACTTGAACATAACACAAACAAATATGACCAACCTGAAAATTCTTAAGAAAAATAAATGCAATTTTAAGATTATTACGCGTAGTTTATCATTTCCACATGTACATGACAGCTTACAGATCACAGTGGGTCTACAAATACACAAAACATTTAGTCAAAGGCAGAATGCTGGTACAATTTCACATACTTCTCTAAGACATTTCAGGTTGGTCACATTTTTTTTGTCAAAGGATAGTCTGTAAATGTAAATATTTGTGTAATTTTACCTTTTTACACTAAAACAAAGAGAAAAATTTGTGGTTTTCTTTATTTGTAGGTTATTATGATTAAAGCTGCAACTGATTAATCGATTAGATGCTTGAAGCCAATGCAAAACTCACGATTCAATTAATTGACCCGAATTGATTGAAGGGAAGTATTCAATTGCAGTTTTCCTGAATTGAAGCTTCTTTGTGCGTCACAATAAGCGTCCGTGTGAAACACAACAGTGGAACCAATGTTTAACAACAGAGAAATGAAGGAAACAAAGCTTTGATTCAGGAGAACTGTGATACAAACAGGCCTCATTGTCTTTATTAAATACTGGACCTCTCAAGAATATATATATATATATATTAATATTATATATATATATATATATATATATTTTTTTTTTTTTTTTTTTTTTTTTTTTTTTTTTTTACTAATAATGTTGATATTTGTTTTATCTCTACACACAATTTGTTCCACAATTACTCCACGATAGTGATACAGAAACTTTTTAATGTAGTGTATACTTTATGAATCTTTAAATTTCACTTTCTCCTTAAATCACACTCCCTCTTTCACAAAACATTTCTTGAATATTGCCTGAGTTGCAAAGTGTTTGTTAAAATACTTAGTTAAAAATAATAATATTAATAATATGGAAAAGCTGTGCAAATGTTTTATGTTTTGTTAAAAAGTAATGAAAATGTATATTTGAAGTTATGTGTATTATGATCCTGGAGAATGTAGTTCGGGGTCAAGGGTAACAGGAAGTAGGAAGTGGAGAGAGAGAGAAACATGGTGAAGACGACAGGAGCGTGTGTGAGTGGAAGAATGACCCGGACAGTGTGTTCAAGAAGAAAACAATACCAGTTTTAGTGCATGAAAGTGGTCGGATAGATCCCTAAAAGTGACTATAATGGTGAGAGACTCTGTGTTTAACAGTACTTCGGCTAGAAGTCCAACGGTGAAAAACATAGACGGCGAACTCAGTGAGTTAGCTGCATGTGGCTAACTGTGGACGGACTGAGCTAGCGGGTTAGCTAACAGCTAACGGTTACCTAACAGCTAGCAGGTTAGCTAACAGCTAACCGCGGACAGCATGCAGACCCAGAGGACACAGACTGAGCCCACAGCCAGCACTGGAGGAGACGGACATCGCGGAGGATTGCCACGGACTGGAGGATGACTGTTTACTGGTTTGTGGATGTCCTTTTCCCCTGGACCGAACGGATTAACGTTTCTCCGGAGCTTGTGATACAGGTACCTTTTTTATTTTATTGCCCTGAGGGGTGAAGAGGCCATCTGGTTTCAGGCTGCGGTGCACAGGCCTGCAACGGTGAACATTTGGGTTTATGGTTGTTATTATTATAATTATTATTATATTTTTTTGGTTTAAGTTATTGCTGGTTATAGAGGGTCTGCAAGTGATGTCACCGCTAGCGGAAGTCACCGCTGTTCCACCCACTGAGTGGCAGAAAGAGGGAGATGAGTTTGGCTTGAATAGCTATCGTTTTAGCGGCGACCTAAAGCCAAAGACAGAAGAAGCAGATGGATCGCTGCAATTCATAGAAATAACTGGAATCCAGACAACCAAACCTAGATTTGCAGTTGCCATTTCATGTCAGCTAACGTTAGTTTATGCTGTATTCTTGTGTAAAATCATCCCTTAAATTCCATCTGGTTCTGGCTAACGTTCCTTCTTAGTAAAGCTCTTAATGTTAGCATCTGTCATTTAGTTCTAGATTTCAGAACTGAATCGTTTGTGTCTTCAGTTGTGTGATTGTGAACCTTGTGCTCTACATGATTTGTAAACTAGCTTAAACTGAGTCTAACCTAGTTTTCCAAATCAGGGGCTCCTCTAGCACAAAGCTGTTGGATCTGTGTTGGATCCAGTATTTGATGTGAACTGTCCTTAAATCTCCACAGTACCAGTAGATCATCCACTCACTTGGGTCAGTACTAAGGGTTCAACTCCAGTAAATCAGTAGTGAACTGTGAGCACTACTGCTGGGCCTTTACCGCCCAAATCACCGCCAAGAAAATGCGTCTGCACTGACACAAAACCTCCAAAACAATAGTATGTTGAATGAAAGCACTCACCAGCTGGAATCCTCTAATGAACCAGGACCAGGATGGACACAACTCTGGGTCTGTTGGATGCTTTCAGCCTTTGCATTGGGGATTTTCCTGGCGTTGAACTCAGGTTCATATAAATGTCAGGATAGGTGATTTCTGTCACAGATCAGTGTTGGTAGAACACTTGTTGTTTGGTAGCTTGTATGGATCCATGTCCAGTCCAGTTGTCTTTAATTTCATCTATATTCCACATTTTTCCCGGCCTGGCTTTAGTTACTGCTATGCTTCGCTATGTTGAGCGGGTTTGTTTTTGCCACTCAGTCTGACTGAGAGGGGCGTGGCCTGGGGGGAAGCTAGTTCGCAAATCATGTCGAGCACAAGGTTCATAATCACACAATTGAAGACAAAAACGTTTCAGTTCTGAAATCTAGAACTAAATGACAGATGCTAACATTAAGAGTTTTACTAAGAAGGAACGTTAGCCAAAACCAGATGGAATTTAAGGGATGACTTTACACAAGAATACAGCATAAATTAACATTAGCTGACACGAAATGCCAACCACAAATCCAAGTTTCGTTGCCTGGATTCCAGTTCTTTTTCTGAATTGCAGCGATCCATCTGCTTCTCCTGTCTTTGGCTTTAGGTCGCCGCTTAAACAATAGCTGAGTGCTTTTTAAACCTATTTGTGCGATCAATGGCACAACAGCTCTGCCCCATTTTTTAGATTGTTCTAAAGTTTTCGCAGTATTCAAGCCAAAACCGCTACTCATCTCCCTCTTTCTGACACTCAGTGGGTGGAACCACGGTGACTTCCGCTAGCGGTGACGTCACGTGCATACCCTCTATGCAAGTTTCAGCAGAAGTGATAGGAGGAGGAACTATTCAGAACCTGGTTAAAGCCTGTCAGCGGTAAAGTGTCATAAAACTATAAATAAAACTGTATCTGCAGTTGGACATGGGCTTTAAATGTGTTTAAAGTGGCATTAAAAAGGGCATTAAAAAGCATTAGATTAGATTTACTGCAGACACCCTCAAAATGACCCCCTTCATTTTCAATGGAATTTCATCTGAACGTTTGATTCATTCAACAGCAAAACCAAAGGACTCACTCACAAAATGGATGATGTTGTTCTACTGCTGTTATACTTTATGTAAACTTTGCTTTTCAAATTTTCAAAATATTCTAAAAATTTTTTGCTTACCTTTTATAGATTTTATGACATTGTAGTTTTTGTATTACTGCCCCAAAGGCCTCAGTAAATGGACATAGATCTGGAATCATTACGTACGTCTAATTCATAATACTATGAACCAAAGAGAAGCCGTGGAGAATGAAACACACTGTTCTTTTTGGACATTTGATGTAAAGAACCTGTTTGATTATTGACTTTATTCCTTCAGATTCTTCCTAATGAAGCCTGTTCATGCTTTACCTTTGTCTTTTATGCAGCAGGTTATTGATACACAATGATCCATGTACCTCTGCTCATTAAAATATGACGGAGGCCGCGTGGAAACAAACAGCATTTAGATGCAGCGCATGAGCGATTACATGTGAATGGCCTCGGTGCGACACAGGCGTGAAGAGGCAGCAGAAACACTGACAAATACAGAAAGGGAGAAAATGTACGGCTGAATAGTGCGAGCAGCGGTTCTGCACAGGGCGGAATGTTTTTAGATGAACCCCCTTGAACTGAGAGCCAAGTCGACGTACGAGGATGAACGACGCTGCGTTGAACAGCTCTTACACTGGCAGTTTGATGATTCAATATTGAATCAGATCCTTTTCATGTTCGAGGAAATCCTTTAAATTCCAAGTTTAGCTGATTAAAAGTGGAATGTGGACTCAACTCAAATATTATCTGAGTTACTGATATGTCGTCTCAGACAAATATGTAATGATTCTGGAAAAAGTCGATACACAGACAAAAGTATGTGGACACGTTGAATTCAGGTGTTTGGGATTCAAAACAATACTGACTATTGTCATAATACACACTACAAAGAAAAGTTAAGGATGTTTAAAATTTTGGGGCAATTTTTTCAGTTAGGATTCTTGCACAGCGCTTTTTACTTTTTTGCGTGTGAATTGCATTGAAACACATTTTTTTAATAACCAGACATAGTTTTATTTACAAATGGCAAAAATGACTGTAAAAATATCCTTAACGTTTTGTCTGTAGTGTAGTTTTATATTATGGGATATATCATTACATTGGTTAGTTTTGGTTTAAATCGTTATCTTTGCTTCTAAAATGCCTCAGAGATGGTTTTTACTTCATTTCTCTCAACATTGATTTTGTTTTTTTTATCCATGACTATGATTTTAAATGTTCTACATCTACATTTATAAAATATTGTGCATGCTCTGACTGTAAATAATAACTTTCTACCACAACCAAAATCTACTTATGATTATTGTAACAGGCCTCAACGTCTACAGTCAGTTTTGTCCGTAAGTGTTAATAGTGTTATATGTTTTCAGCTTTTTTCTTGAATTCTGTACACGGATACATTGGTCTAAATTGTTAAATGATGATGGAAGCCTGGTGAAAACAAACGGTGTTTCGATGCAGTGCATGAGTGATTACATGTGAACGGCCTCGGTGTGACTCCTCTGGGATCCGGGAAGCTTTTCTTATGTAAAGCAATTGAACAAGGGAGCTGGTGTGTCTAAATTTACACTGCAAAGGTAAATTGCTTGAGGGCCGAGCTCCGCCACAAGTTAATTCTCCCAATTATGTCGCAGCTCACCAATAAAAACCTCCTGCAATTTTACTTAAAAATTACTGCAGGTAGTGTCGGAGCATTTTAAAGAAACTGCTAAGGATTGTGGTTTTCCTCAAACACCCGGGCTTAAGTCAGGACTTTGATTAATGACCTACATGGAGGCTGAATGTGAGAGTATTTTTTATTATGTGCGGCACAACCGCTCTAATCCTATAACGAACGAGATGTGAAGGACGAGGGTTTGGACGGTGGAGTTTTGTTGTGAAAAGCCTCAGTGGAGTTCATCGTCTTCAACCCAAGTCTGGTTCACTGCGTTAAGAAATAAAAGCAGAATTCATTTTCCAATAAACCGTATGGCACAGGTGTCAAACATGCGGTCTGGGGGCCAAATCTGTCCCGCCAAAGGGTCCAAATCTGGCCCTTGGGATGAATTTGTGGAAAACTGCAAAAATTACAGTAAGACGTTAACAATCCTTTTAGTTCAGATTCCACATTCAGACCAATTCAATCTGAAGTGGGCAGGACCAGTCAAATACTATCATAATAACATAGAAATAATGACAACTCCAAATTTTTCTCTTTGTAAATGTAAATATTTCATGTATTTACACTAAAACAAAGTGTAATTTCACAAAAAATGTGAATAACTTGAACAAATATGAGCAACCTGAAATGTCTTAAGAGAAGTAAGTACGATTTTAATAATATTCTGCCTGTTATTAAATGTTTTGTGTTTGTAGATCCACTGTGATCTGTAAGTTCTAATGTACATGTGTAAATGATAAACTGAGGCAGAATATTGTTAAAATTACACCTATTCAGTTTTTTCATGTTATCACATCTTTTGAAAGGATAATTTGTGGATGTAAACCTTTTCATACTGTATTTTTTTTTTCTTCACTCTAAACCAGGGCTGTCAAACTCATTTTAGTTCAATTCCACATTCAGCTAAATTTGATCTGCTGTGGGCCAAACCAGTAAAATTAACATAATAATATATAAATAATGTCAACTCCAAACTTTTCTGAATGGTTTAGAGCGAAAAAAAAAAAAAAATAATTGCATTATGTAAAGGTTTGCAACTACAGACTCTTTTCAAACGATGTGAATAACATGAACAAACTGAAAAAATAAGTATAATTTGAACGATATTCAGCTTCAGTTTATCATTTCCACATGTACATTATAACTTACAGATAACAGTGGATCTACAAATACACAAAACATTTAGTAACAGACAGAATATTATTAAAATTGTACTCACTTCTCTTAAGACATTTCAGGTTGTTCATATTTGTTATTACCTCCGCCAAGGAGGTTATGTTTTTGCCAGGGTTTGTTTGTCTGTTTGTTTGTTTGTTT
The DNA here is from genome assembly GCF_902148855.1 of Sphaeramia orbicularis. NCBI lineage: Eukaryota > Metazoa > Chordata > Actinopteri > Kurtiformes > Apogonidae > Sphaeramia > Sphaeramia orbicularis. Next base: position 54,090,643 of record NC_043970.1, on the reverse strand, counting down.
GTTTGTTTGTCTGTCCGTTAGTGTGCAACATAACTCAAAAAGTTATGGACAGATTTGGATGAAATTTTCAGGGTTTGTTGGAAATGGGATAAGGAAGAAATGATTAAATTTTGGTGGTGATCGGGGGTGGGGGGGCCCACGGGGGGTGCCACTGATCAGCCTTGGCGGAGGTCTGCGCTCTCCGAGTGCTTCTAGTTCACATTTTTTTGCGAAATTATACTTTGTTTTAGTGCAAATACATGAAAATATTTACATTTACGAAGAGAAAAAATTGGAGTTGTCGTTATTTCTGTTATTATGTAAAAAATTATAATTATTATTGTCATATAAGAAATGGGCAATTTGACTGCAGATACTACTGAATGGTGCACATCAGGGGATTTAGAAGTGGGTATACGCAATGAGGACTGAAAAATAACGTAGGTACTCCGTACACCGTCATATACCCTGGACTACACCACTAAATATACCCATAACCTGTATTTAGTCCATAACTATTATTCAGAAATATAGAGCTCAGGATTGACTAAAGAAAATACTTGTTTAAAAAACTAGGATCAATATTGGTAGTTGAGAAGAGGACATGATTTACCTGAATTAAAATTAAATATGTATTCTCTTCTGTTGTATATTTAGCAATGATTACACTGTAAATTATTTTTTTTTGTTTGTTTTCATGTGGAAACATTGAGTTAATTGTAAATAGGGTTAGTAAAGTAAGTCTTAACTTCAGCCTAAACCCTTTCAGTCGCATTGGGTATGGAACAATGGATATGTTGTTTATGTTTGTTGTTTGAAGTAATTAACGACCAAATAAACTACTACTACTGCTACTACTACTACTACTGGTGCTACTAAACAGGCAGAATCTTGTTAAAATTGTACTTACTTCTCTTAAGACATTTCAGGTTGCTCATATTTTTTCAGGTTATTCACATTTTTTGTGAAATTATACTTTGTTTTAGTGTAAATACATGAAAATATTTACATTTACCAAGAGAAAAATCTGGAGTTGTCATTATTTATGTTATTATGATGGTATTTTACTGATCTGACCCACTTGAGATTGAATTGGTCTGAATGTGGAACCTGAACTAAAAGGATTGTTCATATCTTAGTGTAATTTTTGCAGTTTTTCACAAATTCATCCAGGGGCCGGACTGGACCCTTTGGTGGGCCGGATTTGGCCCCCAGGCCACATGTTTGACACCTGTGCTCTAAACCATAGAGAAAAGTTTGGAGTTGACATTATTTTATGTATTGCGTTGTTATTTTACTGGTTCGGCCCACTGCAGATGAAATTTAGCTGAATGTGGAACTGAACTGAAATGAGTTTGACAGCCCTGCAATAAACCGTACGGAGACCACAATCGCAATAACCACGGCGTGGAAACACTAGCCTCCTGAATCGACAAGTGGAGTGTGTGATTGCTTCAGCGCAAAGACAAATGTTTGGTAAAATACTGTGAAATGAGCATGAACGTCGAGCACAGGATACATGTAATGGACATGATGAACTCCGCAGACGTTACATTCCTCCTCCATGAATATAAATAACCGGGACTGGAACGTTTTCATGGTTCAGGAGCTGAGTTTCACATCTTAACTGTCAGGTGAGTTTTCACATTTCTCATTTTTCATCCACTTTTTCAGCAGGTAACGTATGGAAATGTAAGACTGTAGTGTACGGAGCAGGATGTGGGAGTAGAACCTGAACGCTGTGTAAAAATAGAACATATTCTACACTTATGCAGATACAACTGTGGCAGGTATGAGTGGAAAAGACCTGCTGAGCTTTTCTAATAGCAGTGAAGGAGAATTCAGGTTTGATGAAAGGAAACACGCTGTTAATGGATGTTATTGAGAGTAGCATTAACGTAGAGGCTTCTAAATCCAGACAAAAACATTCCTCTTTTCATTTATCTGTGATTCAGCTCTAAACATTCCACCCAGGTTTTATTTCACTGTAAGTTTTTATTCATTTGTACAGTTGAAATGCCATTTTGAGCAACTGTACTTTATTTGAATCCTATTAAAATGTACTTCCTGACTTTTTTTATATACAGGGTGTCCCATAAGTCTCCATACATAGGAAAAATAAACGTTTCTTGACATAAACCATTTTTATTTCTATAATATGCTCTATATGACTGCCATTTTGTCGGGAACACATTTCAATGCGTGTCCTCCACTGCTGAAGAACTGTAAAGAAAAACATAAAGAAATACATGTTAGAACCATATGTATTATGTCTCCTATGTATGGAGACTTATGGGACACCCTATATATTTCTATTACTTACAGTTTAGATTTTATTGTTGTTTTTGTAAATGTAGAGCACAGTTATACACAAATATGTACATTTCATGGTTATTTCTTCCAAATTTGCTCCAAAAACATGTCATGTATTATTTCAACATTCCTTTTTATTACATATAACCAGTGATGTAGTGGTCCCTGGAGAAGTGGGTATACTCTCAATTTTAGCCTTATTTTTTTTTAAAGTAGTCCAGGAAAAAAATTAATGCCCTGTTTTAGAAACAGTAACATGTCAGACTACTCTATTTAGTTTACCCAAAAATCCAACAGTAGTATTTTCTCACTATTATAAAATATCATGACTTGATCAGGAGCAGTTTCTAGGTTTTACTGGAAACACAAGCAGCTGCATGAATGTAAATGGATTCAACAAGAGGAAAATACAGGATAACCTTAGCCTTTTATACCAATTGCCTTTCATAACATTAGCCTTCCATAACGTCAGCCTTTCATAATGTTAGTCTTCATATCATTAGCCTTTCATAACGTTAGCCTTTCATAACATTAGCCTAAAGAATGTTAGCCTAAATAACGTTAAGCTTTCATAACATTAGCCTTTCATAACGTTAGCCTTGCATATTAGCCTTTCATAACATTAGCCTTTTATGACGTTAGCCTTTCATAACGTTAGCCTTTCATATCATTAGTCTACTCACACAGTTTAACTATTGGTGACAAAATCTCTTGTCCTCTAAATGTGCAGTCATGTGACCAATAGTTTAAAACAGTGACTCATTCTGAAACCACCTTAAAATTTACCTCAGAATTCTGTATTCCATCAAAGTAGGTTCTCTCTATGTGTCACTCACTTGAAAGACGTTATTCTGCCTTTCTCACTCGCATTTCCAATAATTGCGCGTCTTTCAACGAGACTTGCAGTGACCTGTCAATCAACTGGGGGGGGCACTGGCACCTGAGGAGGTGTCCAGTCAGGTTCCAGAGGTGGCCAGCACTAGTTAGCAATATTTCCTCAACGTGACCCGCCGTACTCTGCCTCTGATTGACAGTGTTGTGTGAAAACTTTCTTTGGTAGATTACCCTCAGTATTATAATCTGTCAAAATGACGGACGGCCTTCAGAATTTTCCATCATTTAAAAAAAAAAATCAGTCAATGATGGAATATTTTCAGTTAACGCGAGCTCTGCTGACAACAGTTGCAAAGAGATTTGCGGACTTGGAACTGACTTTGAATCGCGACAAAAAAAGTCGGTGCATATGATGCATTGCAAAACATGCGCCCCCAAGACTTGTGATTGGTCCGGTATAAAATAGATGGGGCATAATTCACAGCGAATGGAGCAGTTCCAGACTGTTTTCACAATACTGAATACACTGAGAGAAGCGGATGGATGGACAGGCTTTTATAAAATACCTTTAGTTTAAGTTCAGATGAGGTTTATATGATTTATGTGTGTCTTAACACATTCATTTGATGTATTAGTGTGAGTAAAAATGCATACTTTGTACCTGAACAAATCCAAACCCTTTCCTATGGACATAATCCAGCTGATATTTGTCTTCTTTAATATTTCCTCCTGGACATGTGAAGCTCTTTGTTTGCCACTGAATCGACCTCCATGGCTGAATGGAGCTGTCGTGCTGCAGGATGGCAGTCGACACCATCTATTGTGACGCTGCTTCTTCTGCTGCTGCTGCTCGATGTGTTTTATCACAACGCAGCTGCCCAGACAGACAGCTTTAATCCATCAGTTCATTTATGAAGATGCTATTACCAAATGAGGGCCTGCTGCAGCTCGGCTCCACTGTGTTTTTTTCCACAGCCTCTGCAGTGTCGTTCTGTGACGGCTTCTCATTTCAGAGCACACTGCTCTGTCATTCTCTAAATAAACACAGATATGCCACAAGCAAAATGAGACCGGAGACTATCTGATGTGATGCAGTGCTGCTGCCGTGCCGGCTGGGCTGAATTAGCAGACGTTTTATACCAGAGTATTACATTTCCCGTCATTGGCAAGTGTAGGCCAGAATCTGCTCTGCCGTACATTTTCCTGCTCCTTCTAGCAGCTCCATAAGATTAGTTATTTTCATTTACATATATGGTGAGAATATGCAAGCAAATGAGGCAGGGAAATTAGAAGAAAGGGAAGCCAAAGTGGTTCCAGGTGGTGCACCGTGATTTTAACAAGGATGGAATAATTGGATGTATTATGAAATCATAAAAGATTCATTATAGCCTCCGTGCTGGAAATGGGATGAAAGTGAGGCTGTTTGTTCTGCGTTGGTGTGGATGTGCAAATCAGGTGGTGTATGAGGGATGTGCAGATCCAACGGAGACACTTACAGGCTTTATTCTGGACAGACCTGCTGCATCCAGGGTTCATCTGAACTCATTTGAACTCTGTCTGCAATTCTAGTTTTACAGCATTTCTGTTGCACTTTGTATGAGGCTCATGTTGTAAATGTTTTGTGGGGGTTTTTTTATTTATTTATTTATTGCGTTTTATAGTTTTCCAGCGGGTACGGTTACATGATGTTTTTTAAATCTGATTTCTTTTTCCAGAAGAAATTAATCCGGAACTTTCTCTGCTGTTTACATGGAAATGTTAAACCCGAATAAAGGTTTACATGAGAAATGTTTATTCGGTTCTCACAGCCCTTCTGTTAGCTTAGCTTAGCATAGTCACTGCATTTCCATGGTCACATGTAGCCAGTTTTTTAAAGGTGATTTGTTGTCTTTTGTCAGTGATTTGTGAAATCCGAGTCTCCCTAATTATTTCTTTAGATCTGCGACTTACTGCACTCATACAATCTGTGGACTGTTGTGTTGACGGAAGTTGGAAAATCTTTTTGTTGGAAGGGATGCATGAGCTAAATTAGCTTTGCTTTAGCGTTTTAGCTTTGCATTAGTTTTTATTTGCCAGATTTTATTCCTGCAGTAAGTCACATGACCATGATCTGAGCCTCAGTTTGTGATCATATTGACCCCAGTGGACTAAAGGAATGATTAGGGAGAACTGAACTGACCAAAATCACTCCTAAAATACTACAAATCACCTCTAAAAGCCTGGCTACGTCTGACCATAGGAATGAAGCCATTATGCTAAGCTAGGCTAAGCTAAGCTAACGTTAGGGCTGCAGTTCAAACTGTTTGTCCCACTTGTGGAACTCATTAGTTCATGACAAATGAATGAATCCAAAGCCAGTGTTGAACTGTTCCTTCAGGGTTTTCCAGGCTGGTAGATCCCATCAGAATATTCCACTGGAACGCTTTGGGAAGACTAGACTGCAGTGCAGATTCTTCCACCAGCGCAGAATGTGTGCGTCATCGCCACAGGACAAGACACTGAGCATGTGCAGAATGGAAGGAATAAAGTCCAAATGGAGTAAAGGCTTTACATGTCCAGGAAGAATTTAGACCGCAATTAAAAGGGGATTAAACCACTGACTTTAATTGGGTTTAAATTTAATCCCAACTTTTCTCTATCAACTGGAATAAGGTGTTTACATGGACATCTGAAATAGGATCGAACCTTTAATCAGTTTAAACCAGGAATAAAAGTTGTCATGGAAACGCACGGATTGACATGTACATGTTAGGCACATACAGATATTCACATACATATCTGGGTCCGATCAAGCGAAAGTGAACATTAACATGAAAAAGTACATTTGCACACATCATTTATCATGTGGGCTGATTTTATAGCTAAAGCTCTCTGTATTTTTGGAACTCTTATCCTTTTTAAAATACAACTTGCATAACTGTGTATTGACTGGTACTAACACTGCATTAATAATGAGTTATAGTTATTGTTAGGAGTAATCAATAGTGTTTACAGTGATGGCATTTCAGCCCTATAGGAGTCTCACAACAGGTCGGGTCAAATAACTCCATAAAAGCCCCGCGGGTTGAAAAAAACCCGACTCGCACATCACTACCGCACGTACCTCAGAATGAGTATGAGCAGACCGTGAAGTGAAAGTGAAACTTATAGATGCTTTACTAATTCCTCTAAGCCTCCCACTGTTGTGCAGCTAATTTTCCTTTTCCCTATCTTTGGAAACTTTCATTTGAGGGGGCAGGACGTTTGTTTACCCCCCACCTTTCCCACCCCAGAACTGAATCTGGATGAACCCGATCTCATGACTAAATCCGATCCAATCTTCTAAATCAGGGCTCTCAAACTCATTTTCTTTCAGGTTCCAAATTCAGCCCGATTTGATTTCAAGTGGGTCAGACCAGTAAAATATTAGCATAATAACCTATAAATAATGATAACTCCAAATTTTAGTCTTGGTTTTAGTGCAAAAAAACCCCATTAAGTTATGAAAATACTTACTTCTATAAACTATCCAAACAAAAAAGATGTGAATAACCTGAAAAAGCTGAAATTTCTTCAAAAAAATAAGTGCGATTTTATATGCCTCAACTTATCATTACCTCCGCCAAGGAGGTTATGTTTTTGCCAGGGTTGTTGTTTGTTTGTCTGTCCGTTAGTGTGCAACATAACTCAAAAAGTTATGGACAGATTTGGATGAAATTTTCAGGGTTTGTTGGAAATGGGATGAGGAAGAAATGATTAAATTTTGGTGGTGATCGGGGGTGGGGGGCCCACGGGGGGGGCCACTGATCGTTAGTGTGCAACATAACTCAAAAAGTTATGGACAGATTTGGATGAAATTTTCAGGGTTTGTTGGAAATGGGATAAGGAAGAAATGATTACATTTTGGTGGTGATCGGGGGTGGGGGGGCCCACGGGGGGGGCCACTGATCAGCCTTGGCGGAGGTCTGCGCTCTCCGAGTGCTTCTAGTTTAGTATATGCATTTGTTTAGATTTCAGGTTGTTTATATTTGTTCAGGTTATTCACATTTTATTAAAGGATAGTTTGTAAATGTAAATATTTTCATAATTTAATGTTATTTTTTGCACTAAAACAAAGACAAAAATTTGAAGTTGTCAATATATAGGCACAATGTAATTTTTTTTTTCACATCAAACAGATAAGAAAATATAGTCTTTTTTTTTTTTTTTTTTAGGTTATTATGTTATTATTTGACTGTAGATCATATTGGTCTGTATGTGGAACTGGAACTAAAATGAGTTCTAGTGCCGGCTGATACATTTACAGCTCAGAATCTGAATGCATGGACAGAAAATATAAAAATGGAGCTCTACATTAGCTCACATTTAACCCTTTCATGCATAGTGGTCACTCCAGTGGACAGCTATTCTACAATGTAATTTAACCTGAACTTCTATAAAACTACCTGCATAATATCTGCATGTGTGAATATAAAGGCTAGGACATAAAATGTTATTAATATTTAACTCATAAAGACCCCGCTTCTTTGATGGCAGTTCCCAAATTATTTTTTTCTCTCTATTAACCTTTCTTAAGTATTTATCACCATTTATTATTATATTATTCTCTGCATTTAGCTTTTTTTGTGTAGAGTAGGTATTTTCCTATATTTAATCTGTAGGTCATGTTGATGTTCATTGAAGCTCAGAGTAAATTCAAAGGTTATTAAATCAGAAATGGCGAAAACAGAAAGAAAGAGTGACTTTTTCAACAAATTTATCATTAATCAAGTGTGTCCATCCACTGTCACTGATCCAACTCCATGGGTTTTACTGGTGAATCAATGTTGTAGAAGATGACGGTGTTTCCATGGTAACTACGGAGCCTCGAACGTCCAAATATGGTCATATCTGATGACCGTGAAAATGAAGAACTGTATTTTACACCAATTATTGACATTTTCGTGCAGTTAAAAAACTGTCCAGCTGAGTGGACATTTTTTAACTGCATGAAAAATAGGTTCATCAAAAAATTTCAATCCCATCGAAAAAACAAAAAATTGACTAACATTCTCATTATTCATGCATGAAAGGGTTAAATTCTTTTGTCTCAACGTTTCCTGTATATGAAGGTTACCAGTTGCTGAACACAGTGCGATCGGGCTAATATAGAAATATCCAGCATCTGTGGATTGTGAAGAATTTAGAAACCTAATTAAGTCTTGTCGGTTTAATAGGCATGGGGTATGTTCATCATTAGGAGACTCATCACATATTAATTATCGACCTAATTGTGTGTCTTCCTTCCAGCTTCGGTCCAAAAAAAGCTTTTATATCAAAAATAACTGCGCTGCTTTCATGCATAAAGTAGTTTGAGAATCTCTGCGGGTGCGTGTTGTAATGGCGGCTGGAACTCCAGGCTTTGTGCATTAGGCATTAGGCCTTGTTCCTGCTGACGGCGGAGTTCTACCCTTCAGCAGCTGTTTTCATTAAGTGGCTTCGTACACGAACAGGACAGGAGGCGTTTAGTTACAGGCAGTCTGACAAAAGTTCCCACTGCTTTTAACCCTTTCATGCGCAGTGGTCACTCCAGTGGACAGTTCTTCTCCAGCTGTTCTCTTGTATATTCATGGATTTTGTTGTTTTAATTCCATATCAGCTAACACAGAGGACACTTGTGCACCATCCCATAATACACTGACATTCATACTATTACTCTGTGATACGGATCATATTAAATGGGAGCTGAGTGTGACTTTAAATTTTGCTCTACAATGTCAGGTGAATATCATACATCATACATCATGAACCAAAATGGGGAAGACAAAAAGTAATGTTGCGGGTTGTTTTGCTTGAAGCATCTTTTCTTTTCGCAGATGTGTCCGTCTTTGTACTGAACAGTCAGTGTCAGGTCAGGTTCGTGTGTGCTGATCTTGGAGAAAAGGTCAGATTCTAAGAAAAAGATCTTATCTTGCAGGTTTGTGGTAAAAGTGAGCTGAGTTAACCCTTTCATGCATAGTGGTCACTCCAGTGGACAGTTCTTCTCCAGCTGTTCTCTTGTATATTCATGGATTTTGTTGGTTTAGTTCCATATCAGCAACACAGTGGCTGTTTACACACCATCCCATTCACTGATTTTCAGACCATTACTGTCACTTTGCTGTTCTTCATAAACTTGATCTGCACTAACATGTTCGAGTGTAAATCACCTGTTATTTGTTAGACACAAAGTTTTTTTTTTTTGCATGTTATTTCCATAACGTGAGTATTCTGACTTTTTCATGTGCAAGGAGGAATAAAAACACTCAAGAAAAGTATTTACTAAGGTTCTCGTAATTCATGCATGAAAGGGTTAATCTTGATTATGAACTTAGGGACTTTCTGTGGTCAAGAATTGCTCAAGTGTTAGAACTAGACGTACTTAAGGAAACTCTTTGTGTTTAACTATGCAGTTTAAGCTAAACTGTAGGTGCAAATGTCAAACCAAGGTGTGATTAACTCAGGTGAACTTTCAAAATGTGTTTTTTTGTTAGAATTAGCTTACGTGGAGTTATTGACGTAAGCTGTGACATGTTTTAGCCACAAAAGTGTTCAACCAATCATTGAGATTATGTACCAAATATGGAAGTCTTCCAAGTGACTGAAGACTATAAAATGTGATGATGAGATGAGACAAAGTCAGAGACGGATAGTGTGTTTGATGCTAGGCTAATTAATAACTGACTTCTTTCTTTTTGTAACCTTTTTCTATTTTTGCCTAAAGCAAATAAATCAAGTTTTGTTTTAACTTTTTAAAATCTCAACCCTTCTTTTTTGGTGAGTTCTTCCATTTCTCCTGGTTTGGTCCATCCATCCAAAACATAACTGGTGAGCTAACTTAACACAGTGATTTGCCATTGATATAACATGCAGCTTCATATTGATACTTGTACAGACTAACGCCCCTATTTTGGTCTCAGCGCCTCCTTCACAGCTTTCTCGTTCCAAACCCCCCCCCCCCCCCCAACAGTGTTCCAATGCCCCTTGGGGGGCCGTATCGCCCCTGTTGAGAAACACTGCTCTAAACCATAGAGAAAAGTTTAGAGTAGACATTATTTATAGGTTATGTAATTATTTGACTGGTCCACCCACTTCAGATCATATTTGGCTGAATGTGGAACCTTATTTTTTTTTATTATTATTTTTTTTAATTAAAAAAAAAAAAAAAAAAAAAATTAAAATAATTACAATTAAAATAAAAAAAAATAATAAAAGAAAAAAATGGGGGAAAAAAAGAAAAATTAAACAATAAATAAATATAATATAATAATAATAATGAAAAAAAACAAAAAAACAAAGGAAGTGGAACCTGAATTCAAATGAATGTGACATGCTCGTTTCAGAAAATCGTCATATTCTGGGTAAAAATGGAGAAACACTGACATGTCTTTGAATCAGTTTGTTCTGTCATTTAATTCCAGACTTTTTCACCGAACGGATCCTGTATAAACACAACATTAATCACTGTGTTTTCAGTGTTGGATCTGACTTCAACCAAGGCGAAAACAAACAAACAGAAACAGACGGTTCTTAAAATGACGGATCCCTGAAGAGGCGGGGGTGGGGTGGGGGTGGTACTGTTCATGCGAGGGAACCTTTAAATCCTGCCTCTAAGGCCAGTTGAAGCGTACACAGACCCCCCCACCCCCACCATCCCCTAGGGCTCATTGATTTCCCAGCATCCCCTGTGTGAGGATGCATACATCGTAAACGCGTCGCAGAATTATACGCACACCGCTTTCTATAGTCAGCTCATCACTGTTTGCAGCTTCTGTACCTCAGGATGCTTTAGGTTTTCTTCCCTTTCTTCTGCAAAAGAGGCAGTTTTAAGAAGTCAGTGTATTATTTCACTACAGAGTATTGAGACGTTTTTGTTACTGTGAACAGAAATAATCCAGTCAGACACCATTTTCCATTGCTTTTTTCAAGGTGATTTTCCTGCTTTTTCTGAGGCATTAAATGTGTTTTTCAGCTGGAGTGGACTGCATGAGGGTCGCATTATATCTGGAAGGAACTGGACGGCTTTGTTTATTCATAAAAACAGAACAAACACTGCAAAAACACTCACTGTCCTGGAAATGTACCCTACTGTTAGTGGGTCCAGATGGTACCAATGTAACTTCAAGTGAGCAGAAATAAGGTTGAGGTAAAGTAAGGTACGGTAGGGTAAGATAAGGTAAAGAAGGTAGGGTAAGGTAAGGTAAAGTAGGGTAAGGTAAAGTAAGGTAGGGTAAGGTAAGGTAGATAAGGTAGGGTAAGGTAAGGTAGGATAAGTACTGAAAGGTAAGGTAGGGTAAGGTAAAGTAGGGTAGGGTAAGATAAGGTAGGGTAAGGTAGGTAGGGTAAGATAAGGTAGGGTAAAGTAGGGTAGGGTAAGGTAGGGTAAGATGAGGTAAGGTAGGGTAAGGAAAGGTAGGGTAGGTTAAGTTAAGGTAAAGTAAGGTAGGGTACGGTAGGATAGGGTAAGGTAAGGTAGGGTAAGATAAGGTATGGTAAAGTAAGGTAAGGTAGGGTAAGATGAGGTAAGGTAGGGTAAGGAAAGGTAGGGTAAGGTTAAGTTAAGGTAAAGTAAGGTAGGGTAAGGTAAGATAAGGTAGGGTAAGGTAAGATAAGGTAGGGTAAGGTAAGATAAGATAAGGTATGGGTAAGGTAAGATAGGGTAAGGTAGGGTAAGATAAGGTAGGGTAAGGTAAGGTAGGGTAAGATAAGGTATGGTAAAGTAGGTAGGGTAAGGTAGGTAGGGTAAGATGAGTAAGGTAGGGTAAGATAAGGTAGGGGTAGGATAAGTTAAGGTAAAGTAGGGTAAGGTAGGATCTGATGCTAAAAGTGTTGCTGTTTAACAGACTGTTGTTTATGTTTATGAAGGATGGAAATTTAACCAAAGAAGATGAAAAAATTGTCTTTAAAAGTCAGAAATATGACTTCATCAAAGTTGCATATGATAATCCATCACATTCACCGCTCATTGGTCCGGTCATTTAATTGGTTATTCTCTCACAGAAGGTAAAAACAAAAGCGATGTGGCTGCTGTTGAGTTTCCTCCTCATTCTTGCTATTGTTTCTCAGCCTGATCTTTAATCTGATTTAAACTGGAGCTGAATTAAATAACAGTTTCATGCGTTGCACATCCCTCTCTCTCTCTCAGCGCTGTGTATTGGAGACACCTTTCATGATTTACAGATTACTAACTGCTCATAGTGGAGCTTTTAACATATGAAAGAAGCAGCTGTTGTTTTCAGACGTGTGTGTGTGATTGGTTCAGTGTGTGTTGCTGTTGTTGTGCTGCTGTGTATCAAAGCAGGGAGGCCGAGGCCGTGGAAACGCACTGCTGTTGTTGTATCTGAGTGATATTCACACCACATTTGTTTTCTTCCACTTCCATATGCTTTCCGTCGCATGAGTTGTAGGACGACATGTGAACCTTTAGCTGCAGCTCGACGGCACGCCGCCTGATTTTACAGCATATGTAAACATAACTTTGATGTGGCGGCGCTTGTATAAATAATGCATTTCATGAATGAATGCGCAGGGGATTGTGAAAGGGTCATAGTGAGTTTACACAGCGATATGAGGCAGATGGAGGGCAAAAACTGAGAGTGAATAATTTAACAGCACAACTGAACGGAAAGTGACAGAAGGACGGTGGAGGATGAACCGGTTCGATGAGTCACTGCAGTCTCCCACTCCTTCACCGCGTCAGGAGGAAAACTTAATGCGATTCAACCCTCGTCCTTTGCCTTTTCGCTCTATAGCAGGGTTGTCAAACATGCGCCCGGGGGCCAAATGCGGCCCGCCAAAGGTTCCAATCCGACCCCTGGGATGAATTTGCAAAGTGCTGTTGACTAATTTTAGTTCACGTTCTGCACACCAGGTTCTAATAGTTTCTGGATTTTCATTCTAGTTTAGTTTATTTAGTTTTTGACTTTTTCTCTAATTTAGTTCGTTTTAATTAGTTTTTAGAGGCAGGTTGCTATGTTTGTTAGTTTTCATTTTTTATCTAATGCATTAGTTGTAGTTTAGTTGTAGTTTTAGTTGTCTGTTTTCTCTTCTTCTCTGTCGTCGTATTCAAATAAATCCCAACAGGACTCTGCTGCTTGCTTCCCCAACTTAAGTCTCCATGTTTCCAGGTAGAGTGGGGACCAGAAGCGACTGAACACCACAAGTGAACACAAGTGACGAGCAAAAAGTGTCGTATGGTGCCGCTAGCTAAAAGTGGCTCAAGTGAAACAATTGATTTTGTATCAAACCAACATTGACAAAGATGAAAACGAATGGAATTTTATCCATAATTTTTATCCGTTTTAGTTAGTTTTGTAAACACACAATACAGTTTCGGTTAGTTATAGTTTCTTCTTTTAATTACAGTTTTAGCTTACCGGCTGTCTGTCATCGTCTGTCGTCCGTTACAAAAATTTCAATCATCGTCTTCTCCGAAACTACAATTCCGACTGACTTCAAACTTGGTATACAGCTTCTGTATGATGATGTCAACACAAGGGATTGAAATTATTTAGGATCCGGATCCGATTCTGGATTTGGTGTGACTTGAAAAATTTTCCCATTATACAGATAGGAAGTGGATTGATCCAATAAATCAGTATCAATGATATCAAGTGTGAATTTGAATTTTTACAGATCTGATTGGAATATGACCAAACATGGAATATTTCTGTAATAAAATAAATACACAGAACTGGGTGAGAATAAATGACATCTGGATACATTTCCCAAAGCTTTGAATTTAAGGTAAGCTACAGGGCCATTGGTCCTGTTTTATTTATTTCAGTTAACGAAAATGTTTTAACCTTGCCACGTACAGACCAATATGATCTCCAGTAAAATAACAGCATAATAACCTACAAAAAATAATGAGTCCATGTTTTCTTCTAGGTTTGATGTGGAAAACTAAAACAAAAAAAACATGACATTAGGTCTGTAAATAATGAACAGCTTGAATTTTTGTCTGTTTCAGTGGCACAAAAATTAACATTATGAAAATATTAAACATTACAGACTATCCCGTAACAAGTAAATGTGAATAACCTGAAATGTCTGTATTAAATTCAGTCCAGTTTGAACTCTTTTCTGCTGTTCCTCAGTGTTTAGTGTCTTTGTAGATCTGATCCAGAATGCACATGTAAAAATAATAAGCTGAGGCAGAATATTGTTAAAATTGCACTTATTTTTCTTAAGAAATTTCAGTTTTTTCAGGTTATTCACATCTGCTTTGTTTTGGATAAGTTTTTTTTTTTTTTTTTTTTGCACTAAAACAAAGACAAAATTTACAGTTTGTTATTACTTATTCGGTTATTCTGTTATTATTTTACTGGTCCACCCACTGCAGATCAAATCGGGCTGAATGTGGAACCTGAAAGAAACTGAGTTTGAGAGCCCTACGCTATAGAATGTCAGACTGGGCTGCTGATGTAGACGGCGGTTTGCATAATTGCTGCTTAGCAAAGCCGCAGAGTGACAAAAGCAAATGTGACATCAATAGGAGGAAATGTAATAATTGAAGCAGCTTTGCCATTGAGCTGGGAAACAGTTATCAGATGAGCACAATCTCCACTTGATAGCACTATTGGTGACACTGAATCCCCTATTGATTTCCACTGACATACCGTACATACTGTAGCACTGAGGAGAAACAGTCTGTCATGCAATTAAATCTATAGCAGCTTATTGATTCCTTTTGTCAGCAGAGAGGCTGGATGCACAAGAACTGACGGGGCCTTTTCTTCTCTCACACGAGGCAGAAATAACAGAAGCAGAGCGACGGCTGCAATATGCACCGAACGAAAGACTAGGGCTGTTAGAAAATATCGGTTCCGCATGTATCGTGATATTTCATTTCACAATAAAGTAATCGATATTAAAAAAGTACTGTATCGATATTTTTAGGTATTTATCGAATGTTGATATTGTGGAGGTTAATTTTAGTTTTTTTTGTTTTTCTTTTTGTTTATATCTTATTTATTATTATTTAACACTCTTTTATTTAATAATGGTAGTTACTTTGTTTGGATGGAACTAAATCAGGGCTGTCAAACTTATTTTAGTTCAGTTCCACATACAGCCTAATATGAAAATAAAGTGGGCCAGAACCAGTAAAGTAATATAAATAATAGGATAATATAACTTTCAGTGGAAAAAATTAAAATTCCCTAATGAAAAATGTTATATCTATGAATTGTACTCGAACATAACAACAAAATATGAACAACCTGAAAATTCTTTAGTAAAATAAGTGCAATGTTAAGAATATTACACTAGTTTCTCTTTATACAGGTTTATCTCATCTTACAGATCACAGTGGGATCTACAGATACACAAAACATTAAATACAGGGAAAAATATTATTAAATTCTACATACTTCTCTTAGACATTTCAGATATTCACATTTTTTGTAAAGGGCTAGTCCTGTAAATGTAAACATTCTTGTGTATGTACTTTTTTACACTAAAACAAAGAGAAAATATGCATTTTCATTATTTATAGGTTATTATGATAGTATTTTACTGGTCTGATCATTTTAGATTGAAATGACCTAAAATGATTTCACATCCTTTATTGGTAATATCTTAGTGTAATTTTTGCCGTTTCACAATTCAGCCCCAGGGCCGGATTGGACCCTATGTCGGGCGCGGATTTGGCTCCCAGGCCGCATGTTTGACACCTGTGAACTAAAATACTGTTCTGATGTTAGTTCTGATCTAAGAGAATCTGACCATTTGAACAGAATCTGAAACTGTAATGTCTGTAAAACAGAATTGCAGTTTGAACACAGGAACATTTTGTGATATAACATCAGATCCTCTTGGGATCAAATAAAAATGTGTTTAGTATTTGTGCAGATTTCTGCTGTAATTCCATTCTTTCAGGAAATAATATTTAAAAAAAGAAACAAAACCAATAAAAAATTGCCTTTTAATAGTATTGTGTTATATCATGATATATCATATCGTGATCCTAGTATTCTGATTTGTATCGTATCACCAGATTCTTGCTGATACACAGCCCTACTACAGACACCCTGCAGTCTGGAATAACCTGAACCGTCTTTTTTATTATTGTTATTATTATTAGTTATTTTTTTTTTTTTTTTTATTTATTTATTTATTTTTTACTATTTTTATTTATTTATTTATCTATATATTTTATTATTATTTTTTAATTTTTTTAATTTTACATTTTAGTTATTTATTTATTTTTAAAAATTTATTTATTTATTTATTTTTTATTTAAAAAAATTTTTGGAACCATCTTAAAGTCTCACACACAAAACACACTTGTAAATAGCACTTCGTTTGCACCCGTCTTTGTTTCTTCATGTCTATGTCTTATGAATTCTCTTATTGTTGTTTGTTTCTTTGTCATCCCATCACAATATTTTGTCAAGCACTAAAAAAAAAAAAAAAAAAAAGAACAAATTGTATGAAAACATTTTAACATTAATACAGTGCTGAGCGCAGATTACGCATCTTTTCTGGCTAGAACGGTCTGTCTGGGTGGGATACAAGAGGGTTAAGACAAAGGTTCTGTATTTTCATAAATGCTGTAACTCCATTATTGTTCTGAAACATCTCATTCTTTATTCTTTTCGTCGTGCGTCTGTGGTCTCTGGTGTTGTGTAACTGCAGGTGTGTGCTGTTCAGTGGATGTAAATCCTGTTGTGTGTGTTTTGTGTCGACACCGGCTTGTGTCTACACGTGTCCTTGTCTGCTTTAGGCGGCGGCTGTGCGCCTTACTCTGCTGAAGACTTCTGGACACATGTCAGTCCTTTCATGTTTTATGAAGGTGCCGGCTCAGGGCTTGTTCACAGCGTGAGCTAAAGGCACAACAAGGGCACCTGTCACTTGATAGCACACCTATTGTGCTTTCCTTTCTCCCAGCCTTGTTTGAAAGAGAAGCCCTTAAGAGATGGAGAGGAGGAGGAGGAGGAGGAGGAAAGATGAGGGAGGAAAAAGGAACAGGGCTTTTATCTCTCGCTGCTGCTTCAATAATAGACAAAGATAATAATTGGCAGTAAAGGCTGAGTGAATGGCAGCGTATTTCAGATTCAGAAGGAGGAGGTGAGACTCTCCACAGGTCTGTCCTGGAATGTTTCCCTCTGGAAATGTCCCATTATTTTTTATTTTTCACTCACAGCTATTTAACTTTATTTGTACTGATATAAGTCAAAACATCAGTTGGGAATAACACACCAGCTGCCAGAAATTATAGACCTACACCTGCAAAAATCAAAATCTTACCAAGTGTATTTTGTCATTTCTAGACCAAATACCTCATCACACTTAAAATAAGACATAATTTCCTAAAGCAGGGCTGTCAAACTCATTTCAGTTCAGTTCCACATACAGTCTATATGATCTGCAGTGGGCTGGACCAGTAAAATATCTAAATAATAGGATAAGAACTGATAAATAATGTCAACTCCAAAGTTTCCTAAGTGTTTTAGAGTGAAAAAGTAAAATTATGCAATGAAAATGTGTACATCTACCAACTATCCTTTAAAATAATGTGAATATCATGAACAAACTGAAATTTCTTAAGAAAACTCAGTGCAATTTTAACGATATTCAGCCTCAGTTTATCATTTACACATGGAAATTACAACTTACAGATCACAGTGGATCTACATCACACACAAAACATTTACTAACAGGCAGAATATTGGAAAATTTGCACTTCAGACATTTGAAAATGTTCATATTTGTTCAGGTTATTTGCCTTTTTGTGAAATGAGTTTGTTTTAGTGTAAATAAAGTAAAATGACATGAAAATTTTACATTTATAAAGAGAAAAATTTGGAGTTGTGAGTATTTATAGGTTCTTCTGACAGTATTTTACGGATCTGACCCACTTGAAATTAAATTGGGAACCTGAACTAGAATGATTAATATCTTGGTGTAATTTTTGCATTTCACAAATTCATCCCAGGGGCCGGATTTGGCCCCCGGGCCGCATGTTTGACACCTGTGGGATAATCTTATAAAACATAAAAATAATCTGACGTTTGCCGTCTTTGGTCTGGAAGGGGGAAAACTGGGACAGAAACAGCCTGATTATCTTTATGTGAACTCCGCTTTAGATTTTCCAGAGATTCCAAGCGTCCACAGCACCCGGTCAGTAACGCTAATCATCATCATGTGTGACGTTTTCATTCACTTCCATCTCAGATGCATCAGCAGAACCGACCGGGGAGCCCGAGGTGGTGGGAGCGGCTGGAGGACAGACGAACAACATCCGAACATCTCCTCCTCAACGTGTTTCAAAGCTTCTGCAAATGAGCCGATCAAACGCAATTCTGAAGGAGAGTGGAAGCTCCTTAGGCAAAGACGGAGCACTTATTAGGAGACGGAGTAGATGACATTGATAAGGC
The DNA here is from genome assembly GCF_902148855.1 of Sphaeramia orbicularis. Taxonomy (NCBI): domain Eukaryota; kingdom Metazoa; phylum Chordata; class Actinopteri; order Kurtiformes; family Apogonidae; genus Sphaeramia; species Sphaeramia orbicularis. Next base: position 54,072,137 of record NC_043970.1, on the reverse strand, counting down.
TTTTTTAAGAAGCACTCTAGGGGACTTTTAAAATCCCTTGACATGTGTTCTTGTTAGCACATTTAACACTACAACAGCTCTGTGTTATCTGGTAGCCAGAGAGAAAGTGTGATGGGAAAAGCTCATTTCCACGCTTCTCCACCAGTACATTCCAGAGGCTGAAATATAATATGCCAGCGTTGCATCAGGCTCTTGTTTCTGCTGTGAAAGCAGCTCCCTCCCAATTGTAATTTAATCCAGTGCTTTAAAGCCTTTATTGCAAATCATTGGCTTAGCTATTAGGCCGGGTTGTAAGTGTGGCATTTATGGTTCTAAACAATGTTTGGCTTTCATAACTAATGATCATTATGCACTGTTTAAAGCCAGTGTCAGTGCAGAACTTGGCACAGCTCAGCAGGCCACAACAAATGACATTTCTGACTGAATGGTGGAGACGGTGACGGGGCGGAAGGTCGACCCGGGGCGAACGACGACTCCGGCGCTTCTTCAGTTTCTGTTTGTCGTTGTGTGACTGAACTACACACTCCAACCTATGCCAGGAATCTTTTAATTACTTGGCTCCGATCTTGTAATCAGTGTGTTCCTTTGTAAAATTATTTTCCAGATTGATATGATTAGTGTTTTCAGTACGTGGAGGCCTTTTCTGTGGTTCCTCTACTGAGTCAGTGTTTGTAGAATGCCAGCAGCAGTACGCCGACTTGTTTTGGTGTTCTGTAGTTTATAGCGAACAGAATCTGAGGGTACATTTCATCATGTAGAATAATGAAACAGACCAAGGTGGGATATGTTCTACTCTGTTATGTTCATGCGACCGTTGGTGTTGGAGGTGGTTTGTTTGTGGACTCTTCTTTTGTTCATAGTAAAAAAGCGTCCACATTGGAGAAACCCCCGCTGTAAAAGGGTTTGTTGGAACGCAAACCATATTTTCTTAAACCCAACCGTCTGTCTGTCCTTCCATCTTTCAGCTACCTCAGATTACTTTCTGAAGTTACCATGATACACTCTAATACACAGGTGTCAAACATGCGTTTCGTAGGGACATCCTTCATGTAAGCTGTGGTACATTTTGTACTTTTAACGTGGTTCCTTGTTATAAACGCCATCATTCATCCAATTTGAGCTCTTCATCTTTATCCTTCGCGCTGACGTCCATTAATTCTGCAGAGTGTCGTTCTCACTGAAGACGAGTGACAGCTGTGACACCAGCACGCTTTGGCTCAGCTCTTACACAACGGCTGAAAATACAGCGAAAAAAAAAAAAAAAAGCCCTGAACATGCATTATTTCTGCACACGTCTCCGACAACACACCAGCACCTGACTTCAATTTCAAGAAGCTACTGAGAGAAGGCAATGGGCTTTTTGCATTCCCTTTCAACCGGGGAAGAAGATTTATTTACTGTGACAGCTGCATGTTTCTTTTCTTCCCATCTCGATCCCTCATTTTCTCTCCTTGCTGTTTGTCGGGGCTCGGCGCTGTTCGGTGGGGAAAAGCCTGGCGGCGCTGAGATCTGTACGAGGTTTCACAGGCGTCGGGAGGCAAGCTCTGAGTGATCTCCTGGAAGAAGATTTAAACTCTGGGCTCTTTAATGTGTTTCTGTGGAGGCAGGCAGGTGGGTACACGGGCCCCATCATCTACACCCCCCCGCCTCCGAGATGGTGTGGATGGCGCCTGAAATGTGAATAAATTAGGAGCGAGGCGCTGTGTTGATGCTCCAGGAGATAACCTGGGAAAGTGGGGAGAGATTCTTCAGCAAATAGTTCCCTAAGGTTGCAGCCATGTGAGCAATAGCAAACTATTCATCTTTGCGTGTTTAAGCGAGGTATGGATGTGGTCTGGGCCTGGGGCGCTGCAGCGGGTGATTTATTTTCATCTTCTTTGCTTTAGGTTATTCCTCTCTCGCCTCTTCTCCTTCGGGTACATTGTAGCGCTGTAATGGGAACCTAAAATGTTCTGTGTCAATACAACTATGAAACAAAGTTAATAGAATATAAAAAAAAAAAAAAAATCAAAGATACCTAAAGAATAGTTTGACACATCATCCATCTAGCGGAATAAAAGCCCAAACGTCTCATTAAACGACAACCAAAATGCAAATACCCACGAGGAAGGAAACCTAATCAATAATTCATGAATTGTTCACATAAGCAACAACGAATCAATATTCTGCAGTCTGATCTGAGAGGGCCGTCTGTTTCCACAGCCACTCGGAAAATACCCCAAACTTCATTTTTGCAGTTTCGAAACAAATAAATAAACATGACGACACAGATTCGGGTTTAGTGTCAAATGAGGTTCCACAAAGACGATACATGAGGATCTGATTTAGAGCTTTAAACCCACAGCTTTTAGACACAGAGAATACACACTGTAAGACCAGATAAGTTGAGTTTACTTAACCCTTTCATGCATGAATTGTGAGAGCTGTAATCAAGGTTTTTTTTCTTGAGTGTTTTTATTCCTCGAGGCATTAAAAAAAAAATAAAGCGATAGAAGTTGTTTTTATGAACCCATTTTTCATGGAGTTGCAAAAATGTCCACTCAGCTGGACGCCATGCTTGAAATTTTTGAAGCAAAGAAACATATTTACTGATAAACTGTGTGAAAACTATGAAATAAACACATTTTTAATGCAGATAATCTGATGTTTTTTCACATTTTAACACACACTAATGCTAGTCATTACTCGCTTCATGGAGATAATATGCAAAAAAAAAAAAAGAAAGTTTAAAAAAAAAAAAACCTGTTAATTACAGTTTAATAACAATAACAAGCAATTGATTTCCACTCAAACATGTCAGTGCAGATCAGGTTTATCTAGAACAGTAAAGTTACAGTAACAGGATGAATATTAGTGTATGGGATGGTGCATGCACTGCAAAAATCTAAATCTGACCAAGTGTATTTTTCTCATTTCTAGTTAAAATATCTCATCACATTTAAAATAAGACATAATCACCTATAGAAGAACTTTTTTTTTTTTTTTTGCTTAATTCAAGCAAAAAAATCTGCCAGTGGAACAAGTGAAAATGATCTTGGTAAGATTACTTGAAATCAGATTTTCCAGATCTATTGTCTATAAATCAGTTCTTATATTTCACTGAAAAGTTCCTCTGTAGGTTTTAATGTCTGATTTTAAGTGTGATCAGATATTTGGACTAGAAATAAGAAAAATACACTTGGTAAGATTTAGATTTTTGCAGTGTGAGTGTCCACTGTGTTGGCTGATATGGAACTAAAACAACAAAATCCCTGAATAAACAAGAGAACAGCTGTCCACTGGAGTGACCACTATATATGAAAGGGTTAAAAAATCTGAGGTAAGCGGTTGCCTTAAAAAATTTCAGTAATGAGTAATGAAAACTTGAGTGTATTAAACTGAAATGCTTGATTTGAATGGAATTGCTATTTTAAGTACAACACACTAAATGCCAAGTAAATTTAACTTAAAATTAGTTTTAATATCAATTGTTTTGTGTGATCATTAGATTTAATATCATCAGTTTTATATATATATATATATATATACATATATATATATATATATGTATGTCTGGTCACACCTCTGCTTCCGGCTCAAAAAAGCCAACACGCCAACGTCTGGCTTCATTTTTAACTACAGTCTATGTTTTATACCAAGACAGTTCCTGTTGTTAAGATGATGTCACCGAGCTATAAAACTAATTCCCAGGTCCAAACAGTCGACAACAGCAGAGCCTGTACACCGGTTCAGCTTCAGAAGAGGCTATTTTAATTTTATCTTCCTCAAATAGAAGGATTTGTTTCCACAGTGAGTATTTTATCTCCAGTAGATCATGATTTTAAGGCTCTTAAATCCAGTTTCAGCTCCTTTTACAGCAGTGCTGTGCTGTGTGTCGACATAAATCATGACTTTATTTACCTTCAACTCAACTGGACAGAAGAGATAAAAGGCTGACAGGTGAAACATGAAGTGTGAAGATGTGAAACATCTTATAAAAGCCTTATTCGATATCAGGAGAATCCATAAAGGTCACTCTGACAGATGCACTGGGAACTAAGTTAGCCAACATGTTAACATTAGCTAGCACCAAACATCTTTTTTACCATTTCTGTAACTTAAACATTAACTTAAAATTTGTTGCAGTGTCAATTGTTTTGTGTAATCATTAGACTTAATATCATCAGTTCATTGGACTCAATTCCATGTATATTTAAAGCCAAGTCAAGTTTATTTGTATCACACATTTCAGCTTGTTTCCAATGGTAAAGGTGTTGGCAACCAGGTTATGAAAATCTCATGTATGATAGCATGATAAGTAGAACTTGTCTGCCACCACTATCTGTTTGTAAACTACCATTTAATCCTGCATTGTGCAGGTAATAATTTGAGGCAACATATGAGACATGAAGGGAAGAGCATGTATGTGTTTGTCCTGTCCAGCATGATTACATTCATCCAGCGGTAGTGAACTGCAGCCTTCACACTGTAGCATCATCTGCTAACAGTAGAAATGTCATTAACAGCAGCAGAACCACTTCTGAAAATGGAATATGGAGGCAGGGATGAAGAATTCAAAGTAGAGAGAGGCTAAAATCTCCCAGCATACCTCACAACCTTTAAATACGGACATAAAAGTGTGCCTAGTAGATAGTCAGGGAATGTTTTTATTCATTTGGTGAGTTTGGCGGAGATCGGGCCTGTGAAGGCTGAGGAGAAACCCGTACAAACACCCTCCTGTGATGGTGCGTTAGGGCATTAACTGAGAAGTCGGTTTGTCGATGTGTCGACGTCTGTGGCACAAGTCGACATTACTTTGGAGGAGTTGACTAGTTGTGTGTTATTCTCTCTCCCTTCCATCACCCGACAGCGCACGAGCCGTCATTCAGCGCATGTCGATACTCTCGTCTTTAACATGAAAACATGCAGCGCAGTGAGCGGTAGTGATGCGTGGATCAGCAGACCTGGGTCGGGTTGGTGTGGGTCCAAAAAATGTCACTTTATTTTCGGGGCAGGTCAAAAAATTCCACAAAACGGGTTAAAAAAAAACAAAAAAACACCCGTGCATTAGCAGTGCAAGGCCAAGACTGAAGGAAGATGATGACTCAGTAGGATTATTAAACTGACTGTGATCTATTTAAACTGTGGTGTCAGTAATGTTCTGAACCATGGAAGCAGCACCGATACTGAAGAACACTGTGGACAGACAGTGGGTTTGGATGAGTCTGTTGTTTTAGTTCATTCAGACACTGCGCTCTTTTCTCTAACATGCTGTGTGTCTTTTCTGCCGCTGTCTGAACCTTTAACCATTTTATGTTGTTCAGTTAAATTTAACAGAAAATTCCAGGTGTTAGCCTGTGTTTGTTTTGGTTAAATGTCTGAGAAGGACTGCTGATGCTTGTGTCTTAGTTTCTTATTCTGCTCTTTACTGTGCATTGTTCATGCTCCAGTTAATGTTAGTGTAAGTTGCTCATTGTTGAACATCTGTGTTGTTCCTCTGCTGTCAATGTGATGACGTCAGCATTAGGGCTGGGTAAAAAAATTGATTTAATCGGTCTTAGATCGATCTCATTTTAATTTTACGTAACTGATTAATAGTGGATGAGATCGATTTTCAGAGCAGGACCGGGAGTACGCAGAACCGCGGGTGGCTCCGTCTTGTGAACCCCTGTGGAAGACTTGGTCTCACTCACAACGGCTCTGACATGGAGGAAGGGTGAGGAAAACCCCTCCTCCCCCTCCACCCGGCCTCAAACTCGAACACGCAGTGTGAAGGAAGTGGCCGCCCCGCGAGTTGTGGAACCCGGTTGTTCTTAGAATAATAAGTTGGATCCAGGCTATCACCTATGGCTGAGTATGGAGGAAGAGGAAAGCGACAATGTCCGACCGCTACACACCCACCAGCCCCACTCTGCTCCAACCAACAATTACAGAGCACCCCACCCCCACCCCCACCCCCAGTGAGTCGAGCCTCCAGACATAAACAGAATAAAGATGACCAAGAAGTCCGTTCTGAGCCGCTGTAGAAGCATGGACATGTTTGTGTCCTGTTCATTATTTAAGAGCACATTCAGCTACTTCTGCTGAAATGTCAGTTTTATTTCCTTTCTAATATCAATATTTATACCAGTATTGATGTGTTGCATGACTGTGGCACTCAAATAATCAGGCTACAACTCAAAATTGTACTTTGGTGTCACTAAATTACTCTGAATCAGTCAATTAATACTGAATCAAGTCGATATTGAATCGAATTGAATCGAATCGTGATTAATCGATTCAGAACCTTATGAATCGAAATCGAATCGATTATGGAAATTGGCCATGATACCCAGCCCTGGTCATCATACGACAAGTCGACTCCACTTCGACTTAATTGACAAATAAGTCGATCTGAAAAAATCTGGAGTCACTAATGCCCTTGCGTGCATTATGTAGTAGGATTCGCCATCACCGCCGCCATCGTCCTCTCCTCAAAGTCACTGACGTTTTGATTGAGATCTTTTGGCCCTGCAGTGATCCTGCTGTCTAATTCTACCAGGGTGATGCTGTCTGTCACAGCCATATGCTTCAGATGCTTCACCTAGAGCCATGCAGATGTTTAGTATGCATGAGCTGGCGCTGGAAGACTGATAGCCGTCCGCCTCGGGCCTTTCAGCTTTTACAGCCGACTCCTCTGCGTGTCCCTATCATCCCTAATGATTCACTCAGGACCTGATCTGAAAATAAAAATGCGATGCAAGGTTTGGAATATGTCATTAAACAAGCAACAACACATTCTGCCCAGGGTCAGTCAAAGCCATTAGCCAAATTGGATCAGTTTTTAGGTTCATTACCTCTGTGTGAATTGGAACGCTTGGTGGGACATTTAGTTCTCCAGGCTGGTTCTGTGCAGTCCAGCCAACACAGGTGTTCAGTCCGACTAAACGCCAATGACAATACACAATTATTTATTCAGAGGCAAAAAAATTGCTCGATAATAGACTTTTCCTCTGGAGTTCAGAAAAAAATGTTTGTGGTAACTTCCAAATCAGTTTTCCTCTACATTTAACTTTTCCAAACCAATTAATCACCATTTATTACACTGTAAAAAAAAAAAAAAAAAAAAAAATTAAAAAAACGGAATTATTCCGGCAGCAGAGGTGACAAAAAAATACTGTTAAATAACGGAAAATAACCATCTCATAAAAATACGGTAATTTTCCATAATTCAAATACAGTTTTTTGCCCTAACTTTACATGAGATAGATATCTTCCTGTATCTTAAAAACACAGGAAGAATCTGTAAAATAAACAGTAAAAATTCTGTTAAATTACAGATTTTTTTTTACAGTGTGCCAATTAATATGAACAAATAAATACAACTATCACTATGTGAATCCTGTGCCAGTGGGCCTGAGTTTTTTCACACATTTTGTCGGATAATTTTAAAGTATGGCTTACTATTCATTGAACAGATATTTTCTTTGATGTGAAATATTATTTACAATTCCACAGTCTTCATCAGATTAGATTCTATGATTCAGTTTATCCATTTGAGGGTCCATCCCTTGCCAATTATCACCAAAAGTATATTTTGTTTCTAGCTTTTAGGATCAGCCAATCACAGCTTTTGAAATGATGACTCATACTTAGGAGCAGGTCGACCACACCTCCTCACTAACAGGAATTTCTGTCCATTCCTGCTCAGAGTTCTCCGACTGTTCTGGAATCACTCCTAAGCTCAGACTCCTTGCTAGGAATTTTTCGGTGAAGTTAGGAGCTCTGTGAGAGGATTCTCAGAATCTGTAGGAATACGGGCCCAGGTTTTTAAGGAAACGGTGTAGATTTAAACCTGATCCTAATGTCATTTTACTTTTTTCACTGGTATTATTTACTGGTCTGGCCCACTGCAGATCATATTGGGGTGAATGTGGAACTGAACCAAAATGAGTTTGACACCCCTGATTAGGGCTGCACGATTTTGGCAAAAAATAAAATCCCGATTTTTTTCTTCTAAAAACTCGATTTTCGATTTTTGGGTTAAAACTACAAAAGACAACAGAAGTCAGCATGTTGTTTTTGTGAGCAGCCCACAATGCAAGGCACTGCTCTGACCTCAAATCTGTGATGGGATCATGATGGGCCCACAGAAGTTTTATTTTTTCAGTTGTTTTTTTTTTTCATTAAATCTTTATTGAATGAAGTACAGTATACAAACAATGTATACAGCAAGAAAATAACATAAGTTTGCCAGGGGGAATACACTACAATACAATGTCCAAATCAGAGCAAATACTGATGGTTTTTTGTAGCCTTTTTGTTTCCAAATTTATGTAACAGCTTTAAATAAAGTTCAACATCTTTCAAAAAAAAAAAAAAAAAAAACTGGTTTTGTGTCACTGAATTTACATTTGTGAATGAAAAATTTAGCAACGTAAGATGAGTGATCCCCATGCAGCTATATTTCAATTGTGGGATCTGTGCGTGAAACATCGGCTTACGTTGGTATCAGCACTGCAGGTTCATGAACAGATTTAAAGTCCGGTCATTACACGGACTTCTGTGACAGACCGCTGTCACAGGTAGGAGGAGGAGCCTACAGTAGCCCGCAGGCACACGACCCGGAGGCACAAGAGAGATGAAATCGATTTGACAATTTTCTTTTTTAAAAATCGTCCAAATTAAAAAATCCAATTTTGATTTAAAATCAATTAATCGTGCAGCCCTACCCCTGATATATATGATACCAGATGGTCCAAATACATATTATATTCAGAGAGGTAAACGTTGACGTGACTAAACGGTGCTTTTTCGATAAACTCCCTCTACTGTTAAACACAATAGTGGCTCTTAAGTGTTTTACCCAAACAGGTGAAACAGTCATGTTTTGTGAATCTGAATTGCAAAGAACCTCTTAAGTGTTTGACATCTGTGACATCAATTTTTTTGACGTTTTCGAGTCTATGAAGTCAATTTTCACTTCCAGCGCATTTCTTCAATGAGCAGCTGTCAGGAATGTGACTCACTCAGGCAAAAAATGAAAATGGTCTTGCTCACAGAGTAGAGTAGTACTAATGTCATGAGTGCAGAGTGTTTGAGCATTTCATCCTCTCCAAAAAGAAAAAAAGCAGTGCAATAACAGGCGACGAAGAGACGATCTGTCACGTCCCTCTGTTGAACATTTTGACAGTCATGGCTGCGGCTGAACGGCTGTTTGCTGAGCTTTAGTTAAAGGTAAAATGTGTGGTAGCTCCCATTTAAACCCTGTAGACTCCCACTGGAATAATCCTCTGTCATAACCTCTGATTCTGTCGGTGGTAAAGGTTTGACCTGTAGACACTCTACCTTCAGCTGGATTGTAGATTTTTGCCGTATTTGGGACATTTCAAGCAGTGTTTACAGCGCTTTACGGAGTATACTGAAATATTATTTTAATTTAGATAGTTGAATTTTTAAGCTCAATCACATGTTAGTCCCACAAAAACCCAGAGAGTGTCATCAGTCATCTGGAATCTGTTCCTCTAAAAGCTAAAAATAGGACCAATGGCCCTGTAGCTTACCGGCCAAATTAAAAACTTCGGTAAATGTATCCAGATGCCATTCATTATCACCCAGTTCTGTGTATTTATTATATTACAGAAATAGCCCATGTTTTGGTCATATTCCAATCAGATCTTTATTTATTCTGGCAGAAAACACAGTATCAGTCTCACACAGGCAGACAGCACAGCCAAACTGCCGCATTCTCGACTAACAAAGTAAATACAAAGTGAATAAAATACACACCTGGCAGAAAACACTATCAGTCTCACACTGTCGAGATAAAAATAAAAAAAATCCAAGTTAGCTAACACCGCACGCCAATTAGACCATGAACATACAATAAAGAACATTACCATTCACAAACATGCTCAACCGACAGGGAGCCACAAACACAACAGTACAAAATAACCATTCAGATAGGAAATAAAAAAAATTTAAAAGATGTAAAATAATGACAGGACCTACATGTGTGTACTCACCAGGCAGTAGAGCCCGACCGATATGGGATTTTTGGGGCCGATACCGATATTGGGGGCTAAAAAAAGCCGATATCCAATTTATTGGCCGATAACCGATATATTGTCCGATATATGAAATAAGAACACTGATCTACACAGGATATAATAATCTTATATTAGATAATTGTGGACAGGTGGATAAACAGGTGCATAAATCTTTGTTTATCTCACAAATATAATTGACACAACTTTCAAATGCAAACTATTCAATCACAAAAATAATTAGAGTAAAAAATCTGACTGAGCACACAATTCTGTTTTCACTCACACATGTGGATGCGTCTGCCTCACGACACTACAACTTCTTATGTAGACTAAGGACTAAACTGAGCATGTGCAGAGTGAATTAGGTGAGTCCTAAGTTGTTCCTGATTGGAGCAACTGCAAGAGTTACAACTGACCCGTGTTCCAACTGTCCCCAGTCTCCCCTACACTATTGACACCCAGGCCTGTCTGCAGAATGAAACTGTGAGGGAGACAGGAAGTGCACGGACATGGGGGTGTGTGGGGGGGTGAATACTTCATAAGACAAGGGGAGGGGGGGGTAGTGGTCCATCCTGTTCAGAGCGCGCGGTAGTGGTCCATGATTTTCGCTGGGGGTGGTGTGGGGGTTTGCAGTAGCTCCGTGATTATGTGATTGTGTGTGTGGGGTGATAGCGTCATTGTCCGAGCAGGAGTGAAAGTGAAACTAACTCGCTTTACTGTTCGTCTGACTCTCCATGTCACACACACAGGAGCAGCGAGCGACAGAATCTCCGCGCAGCAAAAAAAAGTTAATATATCGGCCACATCGGCTACATATTGGCGGATGTTGATTAATTGCTGAAACGCTATAATCGGCCCGATGAATCGGCCGATTAATCTGTCGGGCTCTACCAGGCAGACAGCATCTCCCTGGGGTGGACGAGCCTAGTTCGCAGGGGTGTGGCGTTTAATGTCCATAAAATAAATTGTAATTAACACAATAAAACAGTGTGAGACGGTAAGTGGAATCCTAGACTATATACATGAACTCTGTTACATTAGAGTAGGTCACATCTTGGTCAACATACTAAACTGACAGATTTATGAACACAGGACTCAGGGTTTGACCGTAGGCTGTATTCACACCAGGAAAGTCTGATCGATAGTCCACTGGCTTTGGGCCAGACCAAATGTGTTTTGTTTTTTTTTTTTGGTGCGGTTCTCTTTCACATTGTACATTTTTTGTAAGTGGACATAAATCTGTAAACAAAACCACATGTGTTGAGGTCGTTCATCCATTGGACAGAAATGAGCAGTGTCCATTAAAGCGCTCAGTCCAAAGTGAAAGGACAGGATCATGGACATGTTGTGTGCTGTTTTTGTTATCGTCATAGCGATCTGGTTTTTAGCTTACCAGCCGACAGGTCGTAAGCTATTGTCGTCTTCGTCTGTCGTCCGTTACAAAAATTTCAATCGTTGTCTTCTCCGAAACTACAATTCCGATTGATGTCAAACTTGGTAGACAGCTTCTGTATGATGATGTCAGCACAAAGTATTGAAATTATTTCGATCTGGATCTGATTCTGGATTTGGTGCGACTTTGACACATTTTCCCATTATAACAGATAGGAAGTGGATTGATCCAATAAATCAGTATCAATGATATCAAGTGTGAATTTGAAGTTTTTACAGATCTGATTGGAATATGACCAAAACATGGGCTATTTCTGTAATAGAATAAATACACAGAACTGGGTGAGAATAAATGGATCTGGATACATTTCCCAAAGCTTTGAATTTGGCCGATAAGATACAGGACCATTGGTCCGATTGTTTTGGGTTTTTTTTTTGGTGTGGTTCTCTTTCACATTGTACATTTTTGTAAGTGGACATAAATCTGTAAACAAAACCACATGTGTTGAGGTCGTTCATCCATTGGACAGAAATGAGCAGTGTCCATTAAAGCGCTCAGTCCAAAGTGAAAGGACAGGATCATGGACATGTTGTGTGCTGTTTTTGTTATCGTCATAGCGATCTGGTTTTTAGCTTACCAGCCGACAGGTCGTAAGCTATTGTCGTCTTCGTCTGTCGTCCGTTACAAAAATTTCAATCGTCGTCTTCTCCGAAACTACAATTCCGATTGATGTCAAACTTGGTAGACAGCTTCTGTATGATGATGTCAGCACAAAGTATTGAAATTATTTCGATCTGGATCTGATTCTGGATTTGGTGCGACTTTGACACATTTTCCCATTATAACAGATAGGAAGTGGATTGATCCAATAAATCAGTATCAATGATATCAAGTGTGAATTTGAAGTTTTTACAGATCTGATTGGAATATGACCAAAACATGGGCTATTTCTGTAATAGAATAAATACACAGAACTGGGTGAGAATAAATGGATCTGGATACATTTCCCAAAGCTTTGAATTTGGCCGATAAGATACAGGACCATTGGTCCGATTGTTTTGGGTTTTTTTTTTGGTGTGGTTCTCTTTCACATTGTACATTTTTGTAAGTGGACATGAATCTGTAAACAAAACCACATGTGTTGAGGTCGTTCATCCATTGGACAGAAATGAGCAGTGTCCATTAAAGCGCTCAGTCCAAAGTGAAAGGATAGGATCATGGACATGTTGTGTGCTGTTTTTGTTATCGTCATAGCAATCTGGCTTTTACAGATGCAGACGTTGACACAAATGTTTGAGCAGTAAGAGTGTTTGATGCAACGTCAGGTTTACAGTATAGTAGAATTCATTTCTCAACGACGAAGACACAAACATCCATCTACGGAGGACAGTGTTCATGTGTGCACATCATGTTGTGACTGTCGTTCTTATTCACGCAGACGTAACAGGTCTGAAGTGTGAATTCTGCTGGTATATCACAGACTGTTCTCCAAAAGCATTAGTGCTCCGTACTGCTGACCTATTTGGATCTATCCTATATCACTGTTCAGTTTAGCCAGGGACAGAATTCCTGAACTCAGGTACAGTTTTCTGGGGCTGATGAAGTTGTTTATTATTTTTCTTTTCAAGCACAACAGACAAATCTAACCGGAGTTCTGAAAATGAAATGTCCTCATGTTACTGTTTTACAGAAGCACTGAATCCAGCCCATACCCACACTGAAGCTCAGTGACTGGGAACAGAAACCAAAATGATACTGGCTTTGACCTTTGACCTCTGCCTTTCTACAGTGTGAATATGAACTAATAATGCACCATTTACACTAGAGGAAAAAAAAACAAAAAAAAACAACTGTGTGGGATCAGGTCTGGGCTGCTTTCACACCTCAAACGAACCACACCAGGGTTCATATGGAACCATGCCCAGACCACCTTCAGCTGGGTCTGGGTTCACTGGTCCAGACCACCTTCAGCTGGGTCTGGGTTCACTGGTCCAGACCACGTTCAGCTGGGTCTGGGTTCACTGGTCCAGTCCACCTTCAGCTGGGTCTGGGTTCACTGGTCCAGACCACCTTCAGCTGGGTCTGGGTTCACTGGTCCAGTCCACCTTCAGCTGGGTCTGGGTTCACTGGTCCAGACCACCTTCAGCTGGGTCTGGGTTCACTGGTCCAGGTTCACTGGTCCAGACCACCTTCAGCTGGGTCTGGGTTCACTGGTCCAGTCCACCTTCAGCTGGGTCTGGGTTCACTGGTCCAGACCACCTTCAGCTGGGTCTGGGTTCACTGGTCCAGTCCACCTTCAGCTGGGTCTGGGTTCACTGGTCCAGACCACCTTCAGCTGGGTCTGGGTTCACTGGTCCAGTCCACCTTCAGCTGGGTCTGGGTTCACTGGTCCAGACCACCTTCAGCTGGGTCTGGGTTCACTGGTCCAGTCCACCTTCAGCTGGGTCTGGGTTCACTGGTCCAGACCACCTTCAGCTGGGTCTGGGTTCACTGGTCCAGTCCACTTTCAGCTGGGTCTGGGTTCGCTTGTTTGGTCCGGAACAGAGTTTGGTGGTTTTTATTCACACCAGCCCAAAAGGTCCAAACCAAGGGAGCGAACGAACTCTGGTCCGTTTGAAACGAACCAGACAAGGCAGGTGTGAATACAGCCTTAAACACACTTTTAAATACATATGTCCACATAGGATCGTACACAACAAGAGATAAGAGGTAAACACACTGAATGTGGGGTTTTACAGAGTTGAGGAATCACATCTGCTTGACTTTAGAGTCACATGACACCAGTCCATTTTCTGTGATCCAACCCACCTAGCACAAGGGGGTCAGCCCACAGTTAGCCTTGTACATCACTACCACTGTATTAAGGTCAACAAGATCATGTCTTTTCAGTAAATTAAATTTTAAATTCTGTAAAAATAGGATTTGTTGTTGCATAAAAATCTGCATTAGTAATAATTCTTATTGCCTTTTTTTTAAGTAAAAACATAGGATGAATATATGAATAGTAATTTCCCCATATTTCTGCACCATAATTTAGGTATGGAAGAATGATAGAGTTATATAGAATAAGAAGTGAATATTTATCAAGTGTAGTTCTCATTTTACCAAGTACAGCTATGTTTTTCGCTAGTTTTGTCTTTAACATGTTTATATGCAACTTCCAATCATGTTTACCATCAATGGTAACACCTGAGAACTTACTAGCAAACACTCTTTCAATTTCTACGTCATTAATTTGGATTTTAATTTGATTACTTATCTTTCTATTTCCAAAATAATATATTTTGTTTTACTCAGGTTCATTGAAAGTTTGTTGATATCAAACCTTTTTTTTTAATGCAATGAGCTCGCTTTGTACCATGACTATGAGCTGCTGCAGGTCCTGCTCTGAGCAGTAGAGGCTGGTATCATCAGCATATAATATACATTTAGACTTTTTTTTTTTTTTACAGCTCATTAACTACATTACATGTTGGCATACAGCCACTTCTTACTGACTAATACTGTGAGATGATCCAGGAGGAAAAAGGTCAAAGAATTCTGGAATAGGGATGTAATGATTACCGGTATAATGATAAACAGCGGTAAAATTGCAGACGGTTAGTATTACCATTTAAATTGTAATTATCATGATAACTGTGTTTGATTACTGCACTTTTAGGGGAAAAACCTTATGTGAAGATCTGCTTTTATGTCAAATATTTGAGTATAGTTTTAATTTGTTACAATTTTTATTTTCTATACCTAATATTTGGAACCAATATTCACTTTTAAAGTCTTTGAAAAGGTTCATTAAACATCTGTGTGTTATTTATGCGATAAAGTATATACATTTTTCAAATTGGATTTTATTTTTTGTGTTGTCTGTCCTTTTATGTTTTTATAGTAGGTTAAAGTGAAAAAATAATAGGCAGATGATATAGATGAAGTTGTGCTGAAAAAACAGATCCCAAACATGGGTATAGTAAACATTTGTTTATATAGTATATAAAGGCAAAATCAAAGGGACTGAAAAACGGACAAAATAGACTCAGACCACTAAGGGTTAATATTTGAATGTTTCTGCAACAGAAGGGACATTGTGCCTATTATTATTATTATTATTATTATCATTATTAGTAGTAGTAGTAGTAGTATTAGTATTTATTATTATAAATTCAACTTGGTTAAATTATTTCAGTGTGTGTATTAGTACTTTTTGAGCATTTTGAGCACAATTTCAATAATACCACGATAATAATGATAACCGTGATCATTTTACTCACAATAACTGTGATATTAAATTTTCATATCATTACATCTCTATTCTGGAATTTCTATTTTTCCGTCTTTTCATCTGACTAAGAACATACTTTTCAAAAATAATTCCTCCTTTTCGTACTGCCCACGTAACAGCAGACGGTGATATTATTTAGGATGTGATTGAACGCTAACTTTACCAAATATGTTGTTTTATTTTGAATTAGAGTCTGAAATCCTTCCAGATTTTCACAATCGGTCTCATCAGTTGCTCATCGATATAGAAGCTTTGACATTAAAACAATTTTCCTACATTCATGACTGAAACCAGCTCTATGACATTATCATTTTACACTTATAAAAATATCTGCAGTGTGAATATAGTCAATAGGTGAGATATGTGATGGTGTGGGCGGGTATATGTGGGTTTTAAAAAGGTAATTACTGTGGAAAGAAATCTGAAAATAAGGTTTTATTTTTCCATTTCACAGCTTTTTTTCTCCTCATTACCACTCGCTCTCCTATTCAGTCTATTGCTCGCTCAACTGCCGCTATAGTCCAGGTAAAAATCCATCTCTATTAATCCAGAAATCTGTGTCCGGTTGAAAAAAACAAACCATCACACACTGAGGATCATTGCTGAGGTCAGCGTGTAGTTTTAGGTATTTTACTCAAGTGTCTTGCCCATTACTAAAAGAACACCTTTAATGACCATAGGATATGATGGTAATAAGCACCAAGAAGGCAATATCTCAAAAAATAAGCTTGTAACTGCAAAAATGAGAAAAACACTGACATTGCAAACCTTATGGGGGTCATATTCACACTGAGTATTGCACCATTAGTAGCTGGGTTTGCTTGTTTCAGGCACATTGCATCATATGCACTATATATCACACAGGTTGTGTTACTACGTTTGTACGGTGTTTGGTGTTTCAGATCTGGGAGCGCTTCTGCAGGGAGAGGAAACTGTTTAGAAAAAGTTGTACAGCCATCCAACGGCAAGACTCACCAGCGCCCAGAAAGAAATATTAGTTACCAACTTGAAAACAAGATTAGTGTTTTGTGCAGTGTTTTGTGCTCAACAAACCCCCTGATATGAGCCAGTTCCACTGAATCCCCCATGCAAGTTCCATTATGTTTTGAAAACCATCCCAGAGGACTTTCTTTTTTTGGAAAATCTTGAGGGTTTTTTGACAAGAGGAAGGAGAAAAAAAAAAAACAGTAAAATGCAGTGTGTGGAAGCTGCACGGTATTCTTCTCTCTTCACAGGAAATTTATGCAAAGCTATTCATGTGCTGCTGCTCCTCTGATCCACGTAGATGCACAAGCACTTACAGACGCATCAGTGTGGAAAAAGAAAGACAAGCTCCCATCAGACGTCTGCTGGCTGCACCAAGGGCTGGAGGATGACTCTGCAAAGGGTTGACTCTGTTGCACGTGTCATCAGAGGGACGCAGATGCATTAAGTTTATTAAGCACTTCAGTAACACTGGGAATATTCCTGCTTTTTAGCTTACCGCCCAACAGGCCGTAAACTGTTGTCGTCATGCGGTGTCTGTCGTCGGTTACAAAAATTTCAGTCGTCGTCTTCTCCAAAACTACATTTCCAATTGACTTCAAACTTGGTATACAGCTTCTTTATGATGATGTCAACAAAAGTTAGTGAAATTATTTGGATCCGGATCGGATTCTGGTTGTGGTGCCACTTTGAAAACTTTGTAAATGACTCACCTGCTGTGGACAAAAGTTAGTGCATATTGGAGGGATTCCACCCTTTAGAAGAAATGGAAGCTTGGACAGTGGACCTGGTGTGGTCTGTTTGGACCTGGTGTGGTCTGTTTAGACCTGGTGTGGTCTGTTTAGACCTGGTGTGGTCTGTTTAGACCTGGTGTGGTCTGTTTAGACCTGGTGTGGTCTGTTTGGACCTGGTGTGGTCTGTTTAGACCTGGTGTGGTCTGTTTAGACCTGGTGTGGTCTGTTTGGACCTGGTGTGGTCTGTTTAGACCTGGTGTGGTCTGTTTGGACCTGGTGTGGTCTGTTTAGACCGTTTCTGCCTCAACACCATGTTGTCTACATTCTGACCAAAACAATGCAGCGTGTGTGTGACGTCATCGCGCATGCGCAACAAAGGCAGAATCAATAAGCAGAATCGTTAAGCAGGCAGGCAAACTATTCCAAGGAATCGAGCTACTGGGAACTGGTTCTTAAAAAGAACCGGTTCTCAATTCCCATCCGTAACTTCAGGTTTATTTTCTTGATTATTGGAGAAAATGTCCAGGTTACAAATGTAACACTAGCATAAAAATACAAAAATATAAAGGTAATTCAGGTAAAATGTGGATTTAAAGGTGCCGTATGTAGGATTGTGGCCCAAACTGGTACTGCAGTCACATCCAAATACTGTAGAGCTGGTCTCCTCTGCCCCCCCAGACCAGGGGTGGACAGATCCAGCATGAGCCTCTACTACTAGTGTTTCCACTACTCCTGTCCACCACACCATACATTTCAATCAAAAAAATCCAGACCAGACTGATTCTACAGGGTGTCCCATAAGTCTCCATACATAGGAGACATAATACATATGGTTCTAACATGTATTTCTTTATGTTTCTTCTTTATAGTTCTTCAGCAGTGGAGGACACGCATTGAAATGTGTTCCCGACAAAATGGCAGTCATATAGAGCATATTATATAAATAAAAATGGTTTATGTCAAGAAACGTTTATTTTTCCTATGTATGCAGACTTATGGGACACCCTGTACATCAGTCTAACATGGAATAGAACAGACAAACATCCGGAACATTCAAATAAAAGTTTGCACAGATTCAGAAGGTGGAGAAAACAGAAATGAGCCTGAAGTTTACCTTTGACTTCTGCCAAGTACTAGAAGCACAGACCACTGCTGTAGCGGAGCGCTGGACGACTGCTGTGAGTGAGACCAGTGTTGGAAATGAACAGGACTCCCTCATGTCTGGTGAATGACAAGGCCATTATAGAAATATGAGAACAGAACCCCTACATACTGCACCTTTAACCTATAGAATAGAATAGAAGAGAATAGAACATAATGGAAAAGAATAGAACAGTAGAATAGAACAGAGTAGAATAGCACAACAGAATAGAATAGAACACAGTAGAATACAACACAATAGAGTAGAATAGAACAGAAGAGAAGAGAATAGAACACAATAGAATAGAATAGGACAGAATAGAACACAATAGAATAGATCAGAATAGCTCAGAACAGAATAGAATAGAACACAATAGAATAGAATAGAATAGAATAGAATAGAATAGAATAGAATAGAACAGAACAGAACAGAATGCCCTTTATTGTCATTATACTGAATGTACAAGATGGGAGGGCTTCTCCTTTTTCAGTGCAAACAAGTAATTATAGATAAAATATAAGGTGCAAAATATATACAAGATAAAGTCGTACAACACAGTGCAGTTAGCTCTATGTACAAATATGAAGATAAAAGAATAAAAATTCAGAATATAAAAAATGTACTGCACAGAATGGTGGAGTATTTACAGAATAATTATAGTTCACAGGGTGTTCATGTATGAATATTGGGGTAGTCTGTATGAGGCAGCAGTGACAGTGGTCGATTATTGCTCATTATTGCACATTATTTTGGGGTGGTGATGGCTCTGGGAAAGAAACTGTTTTTCAGTCTGTCCTTGTTTCAGGGTTTGGTTTACATTTGTGTCGTGATGAAAAGGTTAAACTGATGTTGTTTGGATGATTAAACGCAGAAACTAAAACATGATGTCTCTCAAATGAACCCTAATGCATATTGGACTTGTAGTTCTAAATGTTAAAAGGTTAAATTGCGGCCCATTTGCAATAATTACACAGGCGGATTAATTATGCAGCCCTATTTATTCTTACTAATATTATTTTTGTTGACGTATTTGCAGATAAAATTAAGGCTAAGTGAATGAATATGTGATAAACCATGGTGTGCTGAGTGTGGTTTCAGCTCTAGATATGGTACACTAAGATGTCATTCCAGTGCGAGTTTGCTCAGTGTGTGTTTCTGCAGGAAATCTTCCTCCGACATCTGTGTTTCGAGCCGAGCCAAAAGTGCCTCAAAGCCCGGCTCTTCTCAGGGGCCTCGCTTTCATCCAAGTACATTACATGCTGGAGAATATGCTAATCAAGTGGAGGCCAGTGGAAAAATGACGCTAACACATTTTCTTTTCTCATCATTAACATCGTAAACTGGGTAATTCAGACAGCCTCCAAAAAATGCCTCATGTTAATTTAAGATACGTAACTGGGTAAACACTGACACCGAGGATGAAATGAAGAGATATTAAAGATCAAACGCTCCCCGTCTAAAACCACGCTGAGCTGCAGAGCGCTGCGTACACCCACATCTGCCTGGAGTTTGATTGCTCCGCAGGAAGCTCAATGTCCTGGGTTTGTACACTGTAAAAAAAAATCTGTAATGTCACAGAATTTTTACCGTTTATTTCACAGATTTTTCCTGTATTTTTAAGATACGGGAAAATATCAATGAAATGACAAAAATAGACTGTGATTTTGCACGTCAAATGTAAAATAACATGAAAAAACTAACTGTGAATAACCATAAAATTTCCTTTTTTTTTTTTTTTTTTTGATCAAGATCTTTTTTTTTTATTTTCAATTTTCAAATCCACAAAAACATACAACTTAAACACGAAACCACTGCATCCAATTCCCATCCACCAGCCCTCCCATCCATCTAATCCCCCCCCCCCCCCCCCCCAAGCACCGGACCCCAGACCAATCCATCTATATCCAGACATAATACACTTACATGTAGAAATATACAAACACCCTTCAAACACATACATGTAGAGACACACACATATACATACACACACACACACACACACATATTTATTTATTTATTCATTAGGGCTGGGCAAGTTAACGCATTATTACCATGTTAATGCATTCATTAAATAATGCGGACATTTTTTTTCTCTCCCGTTAATGCTGTTTTATTCTAACTCCTATTCTTCTGCTTGTGTGCGTGTAGCAATTAGCTGCAGATAGACAACAGGTTTACCAAGACAAGACGGACGCCCAAAACTTGTGTCCAGATCTGTTCCTGTAGACTCACTGTAAAACTGACACATACAAACAAAATATGTCTGAGTTCTGTTCACTGCCTTAGTACATTTACATGGCATTATACATTTAAATGAATGGGAAAATGACAACTAGCTCGATGCTAACTTGAATGGGAAAATCCATAGACACGCCAACGATTAGCATTTACAGATTAACTATCTATTAATTAATTAATTAATTAATCTTGGATAATCTGTCTTCGGACCAATGAAGACGATGCAAAAATTTCTGTTTTTAAATTTTTTTTTCTTTTTTCGCAGAAAAATACAGTTAAAATACATTTGCAAATGTACCGTAATTTCACAAATATTTCTTTTCTATTCATGAGATTAAACAATTAATTTAAAGTTTAAAACTGTAAAAAAAAAAATTAAAATGAGATAAAATTACTGACAATTAACGGTAACAGAAGTATTTGTTCTGTCAGTTTAACCAGACTTGTTTGTTCATTGACAAATATCTTGTGTAATTACAGGAGGTTTCACAACAAAAATGATGAATAAATGTATTTTTGTGAATGTAGAACATGTATAAGCACTGATAAACTGTCCAAATACAGTTTTTATCAGTGGACTGGACAACTGAGTCTCATTGAAAATTATTTATATATATATTTATAGGGAATCGGATTGTTTTAATACATGTAAATATTCTTTATTAAACATTAAAAACTAAAAAAAAAAAAAAAAATCTCATGTAAAGTTAGAGCAAAAACTGTATTTAAATTATGGAAAATTACCGTATTTTATGAGATGGTTATTTTCTGTTATTTTACAGTATTGTTTTGGTGCCCCTGCTGCCAGAATAATACCGGGGTTTTTTTGTATTTTTTTTACAGTGTATGTGTGTGAGTGCGTGGCTCAGCTGTATGCTGATCTCATCTTTTATCTGGTTTACATCTACTTTGATCTCTGACATTTATCTGCAGTTCATCTTTCATTCTCGCTGCTTCTCACAGCGCCGGCACTTTCCAGGGTCAGTGCATCTTTCTTTTTTTTTTTTAAAGTGATGACGGGTGAAAAGTGCCGCCGGTGTCACACTATCAAAGACGGGGTCGGCGCCGTGAACAGACAAGGGCAACCGCCACCTTTTCACTGGACTCCCAGCAGGTTTCTGACACGAACCAGGGCGTGAGCTCAGCAAAAAGGAACCAGACGGGCAGTATTTGACATGTGTTTATCTCCACAGGAATACACGCAGTGGTGGGTCTTCACACATGTACATAAATATGACTAAAACGGTCTATTTGACACCTAAGCCTTCAGTGACTTAATCCACCTTTTAACTCATAAAGACCCAGTGCTACATTTGTGTCCGTTCCCAAATGAGTTTTTCCCTGTATTTAACCTTTCTTAAGTGATTTATCAGCATTTATTATGTTTATGCATTTGGCAGACGCTTTTTTTCCAAAGCGACTTACAGGGGAAAACCAATCAAATCACTCAATCAATCAAATTTTATTTATATAGCACCAGATCAGATTATTATAATATAATACATGTAATAGTTAGCTTTTTTAAGTGAAAATCATGTCTTTTCCTATATTAAATTCACTGAACATGTAGATCAGGGTTCTCAAACTCAAGTTCTTTCAGGTTCCACATTCAGCCCGATTTGATCTGCAGTGGACCGGACCAGTAAAATAAGAACAGAATAACTGATAAATAATGACAACTCCAAATTTTTGTCTTTGTTTTAGTGCGACCCCCATTACATTATGAAAATACTTACTTTTATCAACTATCCAAACAAAAAAGATGTGAATAACCTGAAAAAATTGAAGTTTCTCAAGAAAAAAAGTGCAGTTTTAACAAAATTCTGCCTCCACTTCTCATTTGTCCATGTGCATGATGGATCAGATCTACAAAGACACTAAACACTGAGGAACAGGAAGAAAAGAGTTCAAACTGTGCTTAATTTTCTTTAGACAGGTTGTTCATATTTGTTCAGGTTATTCATGTTATTGTTACAGGATAGTTTGGAAATGTAAATATCCTAATAATTTAAAGCTATTTTTTGCACTAAAACAAAAACAAAAAATTTGAAGGTGTCATTATTTATAGGAGTATTGTAATATTGTTTTCACATCAAACCGAGAAGAAAACATGTAGTCATTATGTTTTGTGGGTTATTCTGTTATTATTTGACTGTAGATCATATTGGTCTGTATGTGGAACTTGAAGTAAAATGAGTTCCACAGCCTTGACTGTGGAATTTTTGCATTTTGTAAATTCATCCCAGGGGCTGGGTTGGAACCTTTGACGGGACACATTTGGCCCCTGGGACACATGTTTGAGACCCCTGCTGTAGATGGACCTGGGTAACACAGAGGTGAAGTGAGGACAGCTTCTGCTACACAGATGATTTTATTATTTTTTTTATTAGGTAATTGGCTGCTGCCACAGTACTGTGGCACACAATATGGGTTTGTCTGTTGCCACAGGCCAATCAAATATTAGTGTTTGTACCAGAGCCAATCACAGACACTGTTCCATGAACTCATTCTCCTCTTGTTGCCACAGTACTGTGGTGATATATGACGTATAGTGCAGTTCATTCTTTTGTTCATTTTTCTAACACAGTACTGAGGCACCTGATGGAAGAAACCACAAACTGGTGATAGTATAGAGCACAGGTGTCAAACATGCGGCCCAGGGGCCAAAACCGGCCCACCAAAGGGTTCAGTCTGACCCCTGGGATGGATTTGTGAAATGCAAAAATGACAGAAGATGTTAATCATCAAGGACATGAAAATCATTTTAGGTCATTTCCATATAAAGTGGATCAGACCAGTAAAATACTATCATAATAACCAATAAATAATGAAAACGATAAATTTGTCTCTTTGTCTTAGTGTAAAAAAAAGGAAAATTACACAAAAATGTTTACATTTACAGGCTAGTCTTTTACAAAAAATACGAATATCTGAAATGTCTTAAGAGAAGTGTGTGGAATTTTAATGATATTTTCCCTGTTATTAAATGTTTTGTGCATTTGTAGATCCACTGTGATCTGTAAGTTGTGATTCACATGCATAAATGATAAATTAAGGCGTAATATTAACATTGCACTTGTTTTACTAAACAAACCCCCCCCCATTTGAAAATCTTTAGGGGAAAAAAAAAAAAAAGCTACTCCGACCAGGAATTAATCCCGAGAGGCATTTTGGAGTCAAAGATAACAATTTAAACCAAACTAACCAATGCAATATCACTGGGTTACAAAAAACTGTTTTTTGCAAGTTGTCTAGGTTTTTTCAACTGAATTCGGACCATTTTGTACCGCTAAATCCAAAAATGACATCTGTTTTTCTCAATCAGGTCAGGTTTTTTTGCTAATTTGATTTTGAAAAATTTGATCTTCTCACAAATTGATTACATTTTTGTGACTTCATCAGTTGATTTTTTGTATAGTTCTCACCCAAAATAGGTTTTAAGAGAAAAAAAATCATTTGATCACTTGATTCCTGTTAGGTACAATGGTGTATTCACCGCAGATGGAGCAGAATACGTCAGGCTTATTTTTGCAAGATCTTCTAGTCGAAGCCATTTCATTCACCTGTAATATTAAAAAAAACATTCATCATAAATTGGCAAAAGTAAAATCTTCAGAACTCATTTATTGCAAGAAATATGAAAGAATTTTGTATCATATGATGTGAAAATGCCCATAAATGTAAGCAAAAATGTTCAAAAGCCAATATGTAGCATAGTTCAGAAAGTTGACCTGATTGAGCAAAATGAATGTGATTTTTGGATTCAGCACCAAAATGATCCTAAATCAGTTCAAAAAACTGAAACAATAAATTTGTTGTTGACCAGTGTATTTATCCCATAAGATAAAACTCTATTCTGTCAGTAGTCATTATTGTTTTGTATCTCAGACCCCTGTTAGAAAAGGAACACCTGAATTCAACCTGTCCACATACTTTTGTCCACATAGTTTCAATATTGCCCATAATAATAATCCCCATCGGAATTTTTCACCACAATTTAACCTCTGAACATCAGTATTTAAAGTTTGATGGCAGATTTAATATGATTGTTTTGTATCCCAGACCCCTGTTAGAAGACACACACCTGAATTCAGCATGTCCACATATCCTTTGATCCAAAAAGTGTATTTTTAAGCCTGTAATTCCAACCAAAGCTGTGGTTTTGACAGCTCTACACATGCTTTTCTTCGTCTCCTCCTGTTTCAAAGTGATGCAACATCTCCAGCACCATCGTGCCTGCGAAGCCTGGCCTCCTCCTGCCGCCTGCTTTCCTTCCCTGTCACTCTTCCTACCTTTCTCATTCCGCCTCTATCTTTTTCTCTGACATAGCTCATTACATTAGTGGGGCTGTGTAGTTAACCTAAACGTGCACACACACACACATACACACACAGTGCACGTGCACGCTCCGGGCTGGTTGGAGTTCAGCCACGGCTCTGTCACGCTCTGTGACCGAGGCTCGACAGCAGACAGACAGCGGGCTGTTGCTTATCAGACAAGCACTGAAATGCATGGCACTGTAATTGCAATGAAGGGATAATTTGACAGGCGTGTGGTTATGATAGCTGGCAATTCTCTTCTTTTCCCTGTATTCCTGCACTGACACACACTGTAAAAAAATCTGGAATTTAACATCTTCTACAACATCGATTCACCAGTAAAACCATGCATGGACACACTGGTTTTATGTTCAGTTAATGATCTATTTTGCTGAAAATATTTTTTCATGTTACGACTAAAAAATAGTCAATACATGCAGTAAGACAACACAGGAAAACACCAGCTTTTAACTGAATAAAGGCAAAAGTCAAATATAATATTATGCACTGTAAAAAAAAAAAAGTCTGTAATTTAACAGAATTTTCACTGTTTATTTCACAGATTTTTCCTGTATTTTTAAGATACAGGAAAATATCAATGAAATGACAAAAACAGACTGTGATTTTCATGTCAAATGGAAAATAACACGAAAAAACTGTAACTGTGAAGAACCATAAAATTTCAATTTTTAAATTTTTTTTTTTTCTTTTTTCACAGAAAAATACAGTTAAAATACATTTGCAAATGTATCATAATTTCACAAATATTTCTTTTCTATTTATGAGATTAAACTGTTAATTTAAAGTCTAATACTGTAAAAAAAAATAAATAAATAAAACCAGATAAAATTACTGACAGTTAACGGCACCAGAAGTATTTGTTCTGTCAGTTGAACCAGACTTGTTTGTTCATTGACAAATATCTTATGTAATTACAGGAGGTTTCACAACAAAAATGTTGAATAAATGTATTTTTGTGAATGTATAACATGTATAAGCACTGATAAACTGTCCAAATACAGTTTTTATCAGTGGATTGGACAACTGAGTCTCATTGAAAATTATTTATATATATATTTATAGGGAATTGGATTGTTTTAATACATGAAAATATTCTTTATTAAACATTAAAAAGCAAAAAAAAATGCAAAATCTCATGTAAAGTTAGGGCAAAAAACTGTATTTTAATTATGGAAAATTACCGTATTTTTATGAGATGGTTATTTTCCGTTATTTTACAGTATTTTTTTGGTGCCCCTGCTGCCGGAATATTACTTTATTTATTTATTTATTTTTTTCAGTCTATGTGTGTGAGAGCGTCACTCAGCTGTATGCTAATCTCATCTTTTATCTGGTTTACATCTACTTTGATCTGTGACATTTATTTAACAGCATTTTTTCGGCACTGGAATATTACTGTTTTTTATGAGTTTTTTTTTCCAGTGCATGCACACACAGCTTTTAAATGAGGCGAAGAAGCCAACCCCTCGACAACAGTCGTCATGTTCTTGCAGACATTTGCCTTTTTACTCAGTTTGTCTTCACATTTCTTGTTTCATTCTAAATCTCTTTGTGTGCGGAGGATCATAATCACTATGAAGACAGTTCAGTTCAGGCTGACTGAACACCTTTGTCTCCAAGTTGTATATATTGTTTTTCAGAGAAAGGTTTCAATTCTCATTTCATCATGACTGACGGCACAATTCATCACTCGCAGGTCTTCGCGAATACATTCTTTAAACAATGCCAGCGCATCATCGCTCAAGGACTGAGCAAACGAGCAGCGAGTACAAACCAAAACAACCTACATTTCATGTTTCCTTTTCTTCTCTCGCCTTCGGAGGCAAAATGAAGCTGTCGGGCCTGTGTTTTCTGCCGGTTCAGACTCCAGCTCTGTTCAAGGACACACATGCAACTGAATAAAGCATGACTGACATCCTGTCATCTGCAGGAGGACGGACTGGGAATGGGAACGGAAATAGAAAAGCTCACCTTTGGTTGTTTGTCAGTTTGGACAGAAGATGGAAAATCTACAGACGGACACAGGAGACGTTCACACTGCAGGTCAATGTCAGCCACACCTGGTGCTTTTTGAACGTCTGTGGCTCATATCTGATTCTTCTATGACAGTCTGAACAGCACAGTACTGTCATATACACTATATGGACAAAAGTATGTGGACACGTTGAATTCAGGTGTTCCTTTTCTAACAGGTCTGGAATACAAAACAATAAGGACTAGGGCTGTGTATCGTCAAGAATCTGGAGATGCAATACAAATCACAACACTAGGATCGTGATATGATATATCACGATATATCATGATACTGTTTTTATTTGTTTTGTTTCTTTTTTTTATTGATTATTTCCTAGAAGAACTGAATTACAGCAGAAATCTGCACAAATACTAAACACCTTTGTATTTGATCCCAACAGGATCTAATGTTATATCACCAAATGTTCCTGTGTTCAAACTGAAATTCTGTTTTCCAGACATTCCAGTTTCAGATCCTGTTCAAATGTTCAGATTCTGTAAGTTCACAGCTAACATCAGAACAGGATTTGAGTTCAATCCCAACAAAGGAACTAACATCTGCCTCTCAGACAGTAAAAAGTGCTTTTAGGATGCTTCAAATAACCATTATTTAATAAAACAGTGTTACGTAATAATAAAATGTAAACAAAAAAAACAAAATGAACCTCCACAATATCTGCATTTGAATAAATATCTAAAAAATATTGATACAGTGCTTTTTAATATTGATACAGTATTGTGAAATGAAATATTGCGATATATTGCAGAACCGATATTTTCTTGCACCCCTAATAATGACAAATGTTATAATAATGGATTAGCCCTTTTCTTTTAACACATACTCAAAGCACATACAGTGGATCCATTATTCATTCACTCACATATTCTCACTCTGGTGGTGGTAAACTAGGCTGCAAAAAGGGTGTCTAAAAAAGAGATAAAAACACTAAATCTGATGAAAAAGGTGCTCAAAACAACTGAAATAATTGTCCGTGCAGCAAGATATATCCGGATCCAAATCATTTCACTAACTTTTGTTGAAATCATCATAAAGAAGCTGTATACCAAGTTTGAAGTCAATTGGAATTGTAGTTTTGGAGAAGAAGACGATTGAAAGTTTTGTAACGGACGACAACAGATCAAGACGACGATGACGGACGCCGCATGACAACAATAGCTTACGGCCGGTAAGCTAAAAACTATCAAACCTGCTCTAAAAACTAAAACTAACTGAATTAGAGGGAAAAAAAGGTCAAGCCTAAATAATCTAAACTAGAATGAAAAATCCAAAACTATCATAACCCTGGTGTGAACGTAGCGTTAGCGTCGTGTTGACTTTGTAACGGTCTGAAGCTGGTGATAGCGCTCTGTGACAGTGAGTCTGAACCAGCCTTCTTTTATTTCACTGATGACTGCTTTCTAAGCTCATACATTAAACCCTGGATCCTTTGATTGCTGAGCCAATTGCCCGTCCTCGTCAGGGCTTCGTTAGCGCTAATATCTGACGTCTCTGTAATCACGCTGTAATCTCTGTCTGATCTTAATCCAACACTGATCTTTTCCTTTGTTGATCTTTGTCTTCTCTCGTCCATAACCCTTTTATTACTCATTTCCTCAGGCTCTCTGCTCTTATTCTTCAATTAGAGGTTTGTTTTTTTCTTCCAGATACGTCGGATAGAGGTTTTTTCGTATGCTCCTTCCTGACAGGCCTGCTCCTGCTTGAAGTGGGTGATGTATGGTTTTATACAGCGCCTTATGGCCCCGCCGCCGCCGCCGCAATGACACGGACCCAGAGTCATAACCTGGAGGAAGGAGGACGGCGAACAGTCAGGTAAGAGTTCTGAGAGCTCCTGTGGAGGACTGGTGCATTAACCCTTAGATGAACGAGTGTCTGGACCAAGGTTCTAATAGTTTTGGATTTTGACCTCCGCCAAGGAGGTTCTGTTTTTGTCAGCATTGGTCTGTCTGTCTGTTTGTCTGTCTGTCTGTCTGTTGTCTGTCTGTCTGTCTGTCTGTCTGTCTGTCTGTTGTCTGTCTGTCTGTCTGTCTGTCTGTCTGTTGTCTGTCTGTCTGTCTGTGTGTCTGTCTGTTGTCTGTCTGTCTGTCTGTGTGTCTGTCTGTTGTCTGTCTGTCTGTCTGTGTGTGTGTCTGTCTGTTGTCTGTCTGTTGTCTGTCTGTCTGTCTGTCTGTCTGTGTGTCTGTCTGTTGTCTGTCTGTCTGTGTGTCTGTCTGTCTGTTGTCTGTTGTCTGTTGTCTGTCTGTCTGTCTGTTTGTCTGTGTGTCTGTCTGTCTGTCTGTCTGTCTGTCTGTTTGTCTGTGTGTCTGTCTGTCTGTCTGTCTGTGTGTCTGTCTGTTGTCTGTGTGTCTGTCTGTTGTCTGTCTGTCTGTCTGTCTGTGTGTCTGTCTGTCTGTCTGTCTGTTGTCTGTGTGTCTGTCTGTTGTCTGTCTGTCTGTCTGTCTGTGTGTCTGTCTGTGTGTCTGTCTGTTGTCTGTCTGTTGTCTGTGTGTCTGTCTGTTGTCTGTCTGTCTGTCTGTGTGTCTGTCTGTTGTCTGTCTGTCTGTTGTCTGTCTGTCTGTCTGTCTGTCTGTCTGTCTGTCTGTCTGTCTGTCTGTGTGTCTGTCTGTCTGTTGTCTGTCTGTCTGTCTGTCTGTTTGTCTGTGTGTCTGTGTGTCTGTCTGTCTGTCTGTCTGTGTGTCTGTCTGTTTGTCTGTGTGTCTGTGTGTCTGTCTGTGTGTCTGTCTGTTGTCTGTGTGTCTGTCTGTCTGTCTGTGTGTCTGTCTGTTGTCTGTCTGTTGTCTGTGTGTCTGTCTGTTGTCTGTCTGTCTGTGTGTCTGTCTGTTGTCTGTCTGTCTGTCTGTCTGTCTGTTGTCTGTCTGTCTGTCTGTCTGTCTGTCTGTTTGTCTGTGTGTCTGTCTGTCTGTCTGTCTGTGTGTCTGTCTGTTGTCTGTGTGTCTGTCTGTTGTCTGTCTGTCTGTCTGTCTGTGTGTCTGTCTGTGTGTCTGTCTGTTGTCTGTGTGTCTGTCTGTTGTCTGTCTGTCTGTCTGTCTGTGTGTCTGTCTGTGTGTCTGTCTGTTGTCTGTCTGTTGTCTGTGTGTCTGTCTGTTGTCTGTCTGTCTGTGTGTCTGTCTGTCTGTTGTCTGTCTGTCTGTCTGTCTGTCTGTTGTCTGTCTGTCTGTCTGTCTGTCTGTCTGTCTGTGTGTCTGTCTGTCTGTTGTCTGTCTGTCTGTCTGTCTGTTTGTCTGTGTGTCTGTGTGTCTGTCTGTCTGTCTGTCTGTCTGTCTGTGTGTCTGTCTGTTTGTCTGTGTGTCTGTGTGTCTGTCTGTGTGTCTGTCTGTTGTCTGTGTGTCTGTCTGTCTGTCTGTGTGTCTGTCTGTTGTCTGTCTGTTGTCTGTGTGTCTGTCTGTCTGTCTGTGTGTCTGTCTGTCTGTTGTCTGTCTGTCTGTCTGTCTGTCTGTTGTCTGTCTGTCTGTCTGTCTGTCTGTCTGTCTGTGTGTCTGTCTGTCTGTTGTCTGTCTGTCTGTCTGTCTGTTTGTCTGTGTGTCTGTGTGTCTGTCTGTCTGTCTGTTGTCTGTCTGTCTGTCTGTCTGTCTGTCTGTCTGTGTGTCTGTCTGTCTGTTGTCTGTCTGTCTGTCTGTCTGTCTGTCTGTTTGTGTGTCTGTGTGTCTGTCTGTCTGTCCGTCCGTGTACAACATAACTCAAAAAGTTATGGACAGATTTGGATGAAAATTTCAGGAAAAGTTGATACTGACACAGGGAACAAATGATTAAATTTTGGTGGTGATCGGGTGGGGGGGTGGGGCCACTGATCTGCCTTGGCAGAGGTCTGCGCTCTACGAGTGCTTCTAGTTTTTAGCTTACCGGCCGACAGGTCGTAAGCTGTTGTCGTCATACGGCGTCTGTCGTCTGTTACAAAAATTTCAATCGTCTTCTTCTCCGAAACCACAATTCCGATTGACTTCAAACTTGGTCTACAGCTTCTTTATGATGATGCCAACAAAAGTTAGTGAAATTATTTGGATCCGGATCTGATTCTGGATTTAGTGCCACTTTGAAAAATGTCCCCATTATCAGAGATAGGAAGTGGATGGATGCAGTAACTCAGTAAATCTAAATGATCTCCAGTGTAAATGTCTCCAGTCCAGCCCTGATGGGGAGATGACCAGAACATAATGTCCACATGCTGATCAGGATCTTCTTCTGGATCTGGAACTGACGCAAAATTTAACATGGGCTCTTATGGGGAAAACATTTCAATCGTCTTCTTCTCCTAAACTCCGGTTCTGATTGACTTCAGACTTGGTATACAGCTTCTGTATGATGATGTCAACACAAGGGATTGACATTATTTAGATCCGGATCTGATTCTGGATTTGGTGCCACTTTGAAAAATGTCCCCATTATAACAGATAGGAAGTGGATTGATCCAATAAATCAGTATTAATGATATCAAGTGTGAATTTGAATTTTTTACAGATCTGACTGGAATATGAGCAAAACATGGACTATTTCTGTAATAGAGTAAATACACAGAACTGGGGGAGAAGAAATGGATCTGGATACATTTACCTAAGCTTTGAATTTGGCCGCTAAGATACAGGGACATTGGTCCTATTTTTTTTTTTTTTTTTTTTTTTGTCATTTCGTTAGTTTTCGTTAACGATAATCAGTCTGATAATTGGTCTGGACCCTAAACTCTTCCATAAATGGTTCAAAAATGACTCATGTTAAAATCTAAATGTTTTTATGCCACTTGTGTCATTTTGTCTTGTTAGAAATAATCATTTGTATTATATTTTGGTCCACAAAAGAATGATTTAATGTTTGAAATATGTTTTATTTGTATTTTTTTTAACATTTTTTTTTTTTTATATTTTGAAAATCTGAAAAGCAAAATATATATAGTATATAATATATAGTGTATAACAGTAATGATTATGTTTTCTTCACTGTTCTTCTTTTATGGCTCTAAGTTCATCTCCACATCATCTAAATGCAGTTAACAGACCGTGTGGAACATGCACATGTCTTTATTTAAATCAGGGCTGTCAAACTCATCTTAGTTCAGGGGCCACATTAAGCCAAATTTGATCTGCAGCGGGCTGGACCAGTGAAATAATAACATAATAATATATAAATAATGTCAACTCCAAACTTTCCTCTATGTTTTAGAGCAAAAAAAGTAAAATTATAGAATGAGAATGTTTCCATCTACCAACTATCCTTTAAAACGATGTGAATAACATGAACAAACTGAAATTTCTTAAGAAAACTAAGTGCAATTTTAACAATATCATGTCTCAGTTTATCATTGACACGTTAAATTACAGCATACAGTGGATCAACAAATACATGAAACACTTAATAACAAACAGAATATTGTTAAAATTACACTTCAGACATTTCAAAATGTTCATATTTGTTCAGATTTTTTCCGTTTTTGTGAAATGTTTGTTTGTTTTAGTGTAGATACAGTAAAATGACATGAAAATATTTACATTTATAAAGGAAAAAATTTGAATTTGTGAGTATTTATAGGTTATTATGATAGTATTGGACTGATCCGACCCACTGGAGATTAAATTGGTCTGTTTGTGGAACCTGAACTAAAAGGATTCAGATCTTCAGTGTAATTTTTGCATTTTACAAATTCACCCCAGGGGCCAGACCGGACCCTTTGGCCGGCCGGATTTGGCCCCCGGGCCGCATGTTGACACCTGTGATTTAAATGATGAATGTAAAGTTTCCTCCTGAATGTGAAATGCATTAACACCCATCTCTCTCCGTTGACCTTACAGAGAGTTGCTGGGATCTCTTCAACCAAGAGCAATTAAAAGAACAGCGGGATATAGATTTCCGTTGGCTGGATAAATGTGGTTGGGAATTCTAATGTGTGTGACTAATGGTACACCGGCAGTATTTAAGCATGGTTCTCATTAATATGTTAAGCAACCGGCGCTGGTGTTGTCAGCACCAGTCCTCCTGAAATCCATTCAACGCCGAGCTCAAATGATTCGCACTCCCTATTGTGTACGAGAGCCGACATCCCCTTTGAGATTTCACACAGTTGAAATGACTTTTACATGGTATTACAGGATCCAGAAGAGGCTTTCAGGCTACAGGGGCTTTTACAATTTACAGGATGATGTTCGGCGGAGTCACAAAGGTAAGAGATGGAAGTGATTGGAAGGAATGGAATAAAGCTGACATCCATCTGAGAAAAGTGGAAAATGGAGAAAAAGAACAAAAAAACACGGACAGCTGATTAATAATGTCACACAGTCATCCTCCTCTTCATTGTCTTCTTCATCCTCATCAGGCCTGAGATCAGTGTGAATGAAAATTAGAAGAATTTATTAATCGCAAAGGGAAGTTATTGTGTGTGACAGCTGTTCTATTCAGGTGGAAAGAAAAGGAGATAGATAGATAGATAGATAGATAGATAGATAGATAGATAGATAGATAGATAGATAGATAGATAGATAGATAGATAGATAGATAGATAGATAGATAGATAGATAGATAGATAGATAGATAGATAGATAGATGTCGGATGATCAATTAAAAAGTTCACAAAATGAGGAAAAAATGGAACACAATATGCATCAAAATGAGTAAAGACAAAAAAATAAGCAGCAAAGTTAGTGAAATAACTAACCAAATGAGACAAAACAAAAAAAAGAGACCAAAAAAGGCAAGAAAATGGATAAGAACAAACACAATAAGTAGTACAATGAACTGGATGGATGGATGGATGGATGGATGGATGGATAAGAAATTTGCAAAATATGTACCACACTGTTTAAAAAAAAAAAAAAACAGTACTATTCCAGCAGCAGGGGTGCCAAAAAGGTATTGTTAAATAACGGAAAATAACCATCTCATAAAAATATGGTAATTTTCCATAATTAAAATACAGTTTTTTGCCCTAACTTTACATGAGATTTTGCTTCTTTTTTTTTTTTTTTTTTAATGTTTAATAAAGAATATTTTCATGTATTAAAAAAATCCAATTCCCTATAAATATATATAAATAATTTTCAGTGAGACTCAGTTGTCCAATCCACTGATAAAACTGTATTTGGACAGTTTATCAGTGCTTATACATGTTATACATTCACAAAAATACATTTATTCAACATTTTTGTTGTGAAACCTCCTGTAATTACACAAGATATTTGTCAATTAACAAACAAGTCTGGTTCAACTGACAGAACTAATACTTCTGTTACCGTTAACTGTCAGTAATTTATCTCGGTTTTTTTTTTTTTTTACGGAATTAAACTTTAAATTAACAGTTTAATCTCATGAATAGAAAAGAAATATTTGTGAAACTGTTACATTTGCAAATGTATTTTAACTGTATTTTTCTGTGAAAAAAGGAAAAAAATTCTTTTAAAAAATTGAAATTTTATGGTTATTCACAGTTACAGTTTTTTATTTTCCATTTGACATGTAAAATCACAGTCTGGTTTTTGTCATTTCATTGATATTTTCCTGTATCTGAAAAATACAGGAAAAATCTGTAAAATAAGTGAAATTCTGTTAAATTACAGATTTTTTTTTTTTACAGTGTAGACAGTATAATATCAATATAATAATTACAGAAATCTACATGAATAAGTGTTGTTATTAAACATGTGGTTATAATGAGGAAAACAGATAAAAACAGGAGGCGGATTAATAATGTCACACAGTGATCCTCCTCTTCCTCCTCCTCTTCTTCGTCTTCCTCCTCCTCTTCCTCCTCCTCTTCGTCTTCCTCCTCCTCCTCCTCTTCCTCCTCCTCCTCTTCCTCCTCCTCTTCTTCCTCCTCTTCTTCCTCCTCTTCTTCCTCCTCCTCCTCCTCTCCATTCTCCTCCTCCTCCTCTTTCCTCCTCCTCTCCCTCCTCCTCTTCCTCCTCCTCCTTCTCCTCCTCCCTCTTCCTCCTCCCTCTTCCTCCTCCTCCTCCTCCTCATCAGGCCTTAGATCTGAACTGCTTCAAACTCAAGCTGCATCTTCTGTTTGGCGCGCACCGTCCAACTCCAGTTTTGTATTTTATCAGCGCATCTACAGACAATTTGCCAGATTGGAACACTTTCCCTTCCATCTGTCACAAGCACGTCATCAATTTGTTTTGTATCCTGCCATTCAGCGTTCAGCGCCGCTTCCAGAACGCCATCAAATGCCTTCTAATGTAAGTGTCAGGACATAACGTACCCAGAATCGACGGCTCGGTGTTTTTTTACGATGCCGTCCGAGTCTTCAGACAGTTCCCATTACCTGCACAGACCACACCTGCAGGCCAACACACAGGCCTGTCCAGCATTCTGTCTGCTGGTTGGTACCAGGGCCGTAGAATAGTGGAGGGACACTAGGGACCCCCCCCCACCACCACCACCACCAGTATCCATCCACTACTGTGTAGTCCCGATCAGTCCAACCTCTGTCCGTTAGTTTCAGTCAATGATCCTGGCACACAAAGGGTTAACAGTCGGTCTGTGCTAGAAGTCCCGCCTCTAATGTAAATATCGCTCTCCGGTTGGCTCTTTGGTTTGGCTAACGTACATGTGATTGGCCGTCCCCACTGTCCACTCCATCTACTTGTAAAAGGAACTTGTTACTTGGAGCGCTAATTTAAGTTTTCATCATGTTTACATTGTTCTGTCTGGGTCACATCAGCTAGACGGATCTGAATATCAGTGGAGTCAGTTACATGTACATTTGGACGTGTGTGTGTGTGTGTGTGTGGTGTGTGTGTGTGTGGTGTAGTGTGTGTGTGTGTGTGTGTGCGCGCTCAGTAATTAGGATGTAAAGGACGTCAAAGAAAAGAAAACTGGACGTCAGACACTTCTATAGGAAGTCCACAGTCTAAGTTAGTTCAAGGGTCTAGAACTGTAGAGGCTCCAACACAGATACTGAGGAAAGACACTATTTAATGACAAACAGATACACTTTTATTAAAAGTTACTTTACTGATTATTTTCAGATTATCTATGAAAGAGGAGCAACTGTTTAAAAAAATACAATGAAATTTTGTGGGGAAAATACAATAAAACCTCATATTCTAGATGTGAGTTTTATCCATATTTTTGGAGAATAAATGACATGTAATAATTGAAAGTAAAATCCTTTTTTGCTCAGACAGTAACTGTACCATCAAACTGTATGAACACTGTGTCCCTAATCTGTTCATATGTCATGAATCAATACATTTATGTCAGGTGACCGACAGTAGAGGAAGAGGAGGAGAAGAAGCAGCTGTAAATTCCCAGGTGAGGTTCAATAATAATGCATATGTTAATCATTAGAATAACTTTGCAGAATGCATTAAATTTTTGTATTGTCTTTAAATATTCAGATATGCATTATAAATATGTCAGTTACTGAATTTTTTTTCTGACTGATTGTTTTCTCGTTTGATCAGCTCTACATGATGTGAAATTATGATCGCAAATGCAAAAAAAAAATCAACTTTGAGGAGTGCTGCCTTCCATCACTTTTGTGTCCACACCAATGTCAGAATTAAACCTACTACAGTTCTAATGTCCACATGTGCATTTGTGTTTTAAGATCCAGTCTAGATCAAGGTTCTAATAGTTTTGGATTTTCATTCTAGTTTAGTTTTATTTAGTTTTGACTTTTTTTCTCTAATTCAGTTCGTTGTAATATATTTTTTGAGCAGGTTTGCTAGTTTTTATTAGTTTTCATTTTTTTTCTAAATGCTTAGTTTGTTTAGTTTTAGTATCAATTTTAGTTCAGTCGTCTCTTTTCTCTTCTTCTCTGTGGTCGTATTCAAATAAATCCCAGACAGGACTCTGCTGCTCTCTCCAACTTTAGTCTCCATGTTTCCAGGTAGAGTGGGGACCAGAAGACGACTGGAAACCACAAGTGACGGACCCAAGTGTCGTATGGTGCTGCTAGCTAAAATTGCTAGAGCGAAATAAATCGTTTTTGTATCAATCCGACGTTGACAAAGACGAAAACAAAGGGAATTTTATCCATAACTTTTATCTGTTTTAGTTAGTTTTGTAAACACACACTACAGTGTCTGTTAGTTACCATTTTTTTCTTTTAATTATAGTTTTTATTTATTTCAGTTAACAAAAATGTTTTTTCAATTCTAGTTTTCATCATTTCATTAGTTTTTGTTAACAATAACCTTGATCTAAATCAAGGTTCTAATAGTTTTGGATTTTTCATTCTAGTTTAGTTTTATTTAGTTTTGACTTGTTTTTCTCTAATTCAGTTCGTTTTAATTCCTTTTTAGAGCAGGTTTGATAGTTTTTATTAGTTGTCATTTTTTTCTAAATGCTTAGTTTAATTTTAGTTTTAATCTTACTTTGGTCAAATCTTTTATCTTCCTCGCCGTTATATTCTCATAAATCCCAGACAGGACTCTGCTTCCTCCCAGTATTAGTGGGGACCAGAAGACAACTCTCAACAACAAGTGAGAAGAAGTGACGGACCGAAGTATCGTATGGTGCCTCTAGCTAAAATTGCTAGAGTGAAATAAATCTCTTTCGTATCAATCCGACGTTGAGAAAGATGAAACGAAGGGAATTTATCCATAATTTTTATTGTTTTAATTAGTTTTTGTAAACACAATACAGTTTCAGTTAGTTATCGTTTTTTTTCTTTAATTATAGTTTTTATTTATTTCAATTAACAAAAATGTTTTTTCAATCCTAGTTTTCGTCATTTCGTTAGTTTTCGTTAACGATAATAACCTTGATCTAGATATATGTAAAGTATGAACGTCAGGAAAAAAAACCCTAAAAAAAAACCAGTTTGACCCACTTGTGCATCTAAGTGTTAAAAGAATATTTGTCTGAAATCTCTTTGTTACAGCGTTAAAGCCGTCCATGAAAGTGCAGCAGCTTGTCCTGTAATTGTAATTGTCCTGTTCCAGTTTCCTGGAGCGAAGCTGAGTTTACTGGACTGAAACAAAAGTGGTGGCAGATGATTTTAGATAAAGAGGAAACAGCACTTTGGTCAGAGTTTATCACAGACCGAAGCAGCTCGGAGCCTTTACTTTACACATTTCCACTGCACTCACACTGTCTGCTGGTTCACTGACAGACTCATTTATTCATCATCAGGAAAATGAGGTTTATTCTGATAAATAATCAACATGGAGTTCATACGGTCTCAGTCATTTGCATTTTTTCTCTGATGAAATACAAACCAGATGATGTTTTCTTATTGTTATTTACAAAGTTATGAAAAAAAAAAAATCAATGT
Source organism: Sphaeramia orbicularis (assembly GCF_902148855.1). Taxonomy (NCBI): domain Eukaryota; kingdom Metazoa; phylum Chordata; class Actinopteri; order Kurtiformes; family Apogonidae; genus Sphaeramia; species Sphaeramia orbicularis. Next base: position 54,033,789 of record NC_043970.1, on the reverse strand, counting down.
GAAGCAAAAATTATTTAAAAAAATCGACAAAATTAACAAAATAGCTGCAAATTGAAAAGAATAATAAATAAAATTGATTTAAAAATTACTAAAATAATTAACAGAATGATCAAAAATAATGAACAAAATCAACAAAATGAACAGAAATGACCAAAATAATTAACAAATTGAACAAAAATGACCAAAGTAATCAACCAAATTGAATAGAAATGACCAAAATAATCAACCAGTTGAACCAAAAATGAACAAAATAATTGCAAAATGAGTAAAGTAATAAACAAAATGAATAAAAATGACCCAAAAAATCGACAATGACCAAAAAGAATATACAAAATGAACAAAAATTAACAAAATAATCAGCAAATTGAACCAAAAATGACCAAAATAATTGCAAAATGAATATAATAACAAACAAAATGAATAAAAATCACCAAAATAACAGAATGACCGAAAAGAATAAACAAAATCAGCAAGAATCAACAAAATGGACAACAAATTGAACAAAAAATTAACAAAATAATTGAAGATGAATAAAATGATAAACAAAATGAATAAAAAATGACCAAATAACCAACACATTAAACAATTAATTGCAAACTGAATAGAATAATTAAATGAATTTTAAATTACCAAAATCATCAGCAGAAGGACCAAAAAGAATAAACAAAATCAGCAAAAATGAACAAAATAATCAACAAATTGAACCAAAAATGACCAAAATAATTGCAAAAGGAATAACCAGCAAAATGAATAAAATATCCAAAATAACGAACAGAATGAACAAAAAGAATAAACAAAATGAACAAAAATTAACAAAATAATCAGCAAGTTGAACCAAAAACGACCAAAATAATTGCAAAATGAATAAAAATGACCAAATAACAACAGAATGACCGAAAAGAATAAACAAAATCAGCAAGAATCAGCAAAATGAACAAATTGAACAAAAATTAACAAAATAATTGAAGATGAATAAATAATAAACAAAATGAATAAAAATGACCAAAATAACCAACACATTGAACAAATTAATTGCAAACTAAATAAATATAATAAAATTAATATAAAAAATTACCAAAATAATCAACAGAATGACCAAAAAGAATAAACAAAATCAACCAAATGAATAGAAATGACCAAAATAATTAACAATTGAACAGAAATTACCAAAGTAATCAACCAATTAAACCAAAAATGAACAAAATAATAGCAAAATGAGTAAAGTAATAAACAAAATGAATAAAAATGACCCCCAAAAAATCAACAGAATGGCCAAAAAGAATATACAAAATGAACAAAATAATCAGCAAATTGAACCAAAAAATGACAAAATAATTGCAAAATGAATATAAAATAAATAAAATGAATAAAAATGACCAAAATAAGCAACCATTGAACCAAATTAATTGAAAACTGAATAGAATAATAAAATTAATTTAAAAAATTACCAAAATCAACAGAATGACCAAAAGAATTTAAAAAATGAAACAAATAATCAACAAATTGAACCAAAAACAACCCAAAATAATTGCAAAATGAATAAAATAACAAACAAAATGAATAAAAATGTCCAAACTAACCGACAGAATGACCAAAAGAATAAACAAAATCAGCAAAAATCAACAAAATGAACCAAATTACCAACAAATTGAACTAAAACATCCAAATGAACTGATCAGATTTCAACTGGAGGCTGGTTTTGTTTGTTGGTTCAGTGAAACAGACTCATTGAATCATCATCTCAGATACTTATTCAGATAAATAATTACTGTGGAGTAAACACGGTCTCGGTCATTTGCATTTGTGGATGTTGTCAGAGGTTCGTTTCAGATGATGTTTTCTTCTCGTTACCTACAGAGTTGTGAAAAAACCAGAAGCTCTCCACCAGTCGACGAACAGAAAGTGCAGCTGCATCGTCAGCTGTTCTTCCTCGTGTTTGAGCAGACGACGGCACATTTACTGGAATTAAGAGTCATTTTTCATCTGATTTGAAGATTCCACGCTCGGTTCATTTGAAGCATCTCTCCAAGTGTTGTGATTTAATGGATATTCCAGAAAACGGGCTAAATAAGAGTGCACATGTGAGAATGAGGAGGTGGTTTGGCTGTTGAAGCAGCGGTGGAGTGGACCCTGGAGAGGTGGGAGAACCTCACTATGTGACCTTTTTTTTTTAAGTTGTCCAGAAAAACACCCTGTTTTAGAAACAGTGACATAGTCAGACTACCTCTGTTTAGTTCACCCAAAAATCCATCAGTCGTGTTTGCTCAGTATTATGAAATGATCAGGACTGGATCAGGAGCAGTTTGAAGGTTTGACTGGAAACACAAGTAGACTGCATGAATGGAAATGGATTCAACAGGAGGAAAACACAGGAGAACGTTAGCCTTTCATAATGTTAGCCTGAATAACGTTAGCCTGAATAACATTAGTCTTTCATGTTAGCTTTTCGTAACATTAGCCTTTCATAATGTTTGCCTTAATAACGTTAGCCTTTCATAAAGTTAGCCTAAATAGCGTTAGCCTTTCATAATGTTAGCTTTTCATAACGTTAGCCTAAATAACATTAGCCTTTCATAACACAGCCTAAATAACATTAGCCTTTCATAACATTAGCCTTTCATAATGTTAGCCTTTCATAACATTAGCCTAAGTGACATTAGCCTTTCATAAAGTTAGCCTAAATAATGTTAGCCTTTCATAACATTAGTTTTTCATAATGTTAGCCTTTCATAATGTTAGCCCAAATAATCTTAGCCTTTTCATCACGTTATCCTTTCATGATGTTAGCCTTTCATAACATTAGCCTTCTATAACGTTAGCCTTTCATAACATTAGCCTTCATGACGTTAGCCTTTCATAACATTAACCTTCATGACGTTAGCCTTTCATAACGTTAGCCTAATGACATTAGCCTTTCATAATGTTTGCCTTTCACAACATTAGCCTTTTGTAACGTTAGCCTAAATAGCGTTAGCCTGTCATAACATGAGTCTTTCATAACATTAGCCTTTCATAATGTTAGCCTTTCAAAACATTAGCCTGTCATAATGTTAGCCTTTCATAACATTAGCCTGTCATATCATTAGTCGACTCACACAGTTTAACTATTGATGTCTAAATCTCTTCTCTAAATGTGCAGTCATGTGACCAATAGTTTAAACTGACTCATTCTGAAACCACCTTTAAACTGACCTCAGAATTCTGTATTCCATGAAAGTAGGTTCTATCAATATGTGTCACTCACTTGAAAGACATTTATTCTGCCGTTCTTGTTCGTATTTCTAATAATCCAAAAATGAGGGGAAATGTGAGAGTGAACGAATAATGGATAAAATAATGTAAAGAGCTTTGAGTGTCCAAAAAAAAGCACTACAGAAAATCTGTAATCCATTATTATTATTATTAGTAGTAGTAGTAGTAGTAGTAGTATTATTATTATTATAATCATGTGTCTTTTATTGAGACGTGCAGTGACCTGTCAATCAACTGGGCGTGGCACTGACACCGGCACTGTCCAATCAGATTCCAGCGGAAGAAAAAATTCACCTCTGTTTTTCTGAATTAACAAGATAATTATCTTGTAAAAACAGCTGAATTTAATTTTTTTCAGAAAACAGTATCTGGTTAATTCAGAAACACAGAGCCGAATTTATTTTTTTGTGTGTGAACACAATGCGCTTACGTAGAAAGGATAGTTGGTAGATGTAAACATGTTCATTGTTTAATTTGGCTTTTTTCACTCTAAAACACAGAGAAAATGTTGGAGTTGACATTATTTCTATATAATTGTTCTTATTTTTCTGGTCCGCCCACTGCAGGTCATATTAGGCTGAATGTGGAACTGAACTAACATGAGTGTGACACCTGTCGTATATGTTAAAGGAAAGCAGAAGGATGCAGTCTGAAGCCAAATCCTCACACGTCGAATCAGATTAAAACATAAATATGATTCTGAGGGAGAGTTCCCCTGATTAATTTCTAATGATTTGTTTTTGTCGCTGCTTGGGACTGAATCATTCATGTCTACTTTTGTCTCCCACACAGCGAAGCGTCGGATGTAACAGTTTTTCCTCGGCTCCACGACTGCACTTCAAGAAGGATTTAACAGGATTTATGTTTTCATAATGTCGGGGTTTTTTTTCAGTAAATCACTTGCCAACGTGTCAGTCTTGAGCACTTTGAACAAATGTTTGAACAAAAGTGGGAAGTGTAACGTCTGCGTGTGGATTTTTACGAATGAAGAACTGAAAACGGTGAAATCAATTAATTTTTCACAAGTGTCGGTACTTATATTTAGTATTTCCAATTAGACCAAAACAAGCGACCTCATTTCATTTTACGAACTTTCACTAAGATTGAAAGTAGAGAAATCAAGTTTAGTCTTTACCTTTAACATCTATATCAGATAATTGTTCATTGAAGGACCGCGCTATAAAAAAAAAAAAAAAAAAAAACACAAAAAAATTGTGATATTCCAGCAGCAGGGGTGCCGAAAAAATACTGTAAAATAACAGAAAATAGCCAGCTCATAAAAATACGGTGATTTTCCATAATTAAAATACAGTTTTTGCCCTAACTTTACATGAGATTTTGCTTTTTTTTTTTACTTTTTAATGTTTAATAAAGAATATTACATCTATTAAAACAATCCAATTCCCTATAAATATATATATAAATAATTTTCAGTGAGACTCAGTTGTCCAATCCCTGATAAAAACCTGTATTTGGACAGTTTATCAGTGCTTATACATGTTATACATTCACAAAAATGCATTTATTCAACATTTTTGTTGTGAAACCTCCTGTAATTACACAAGATATTTGTCAATGAACAAACAAGTCTGGTTCAACTGACAGAACAAATACTTCTGTACCGTTAACTGTCAGTAATTTTATCTGGTTTAAATATTTTTTTTTACAGCTTAATCTCATAAATAGAAAGAAATATTTATGAAATTACAATACATTTGCAAATGTATTTTAACTGTATTTTTCTGTGAAAAAAAGAAAAAATTATTTTAAAAATGGAAATTTTATGTTTATTCACAGTTAGTTTTTTCATGTTCTTTTACATTTGACATGTAAAATCACAGTCTGTTTTTGTCATTTCATTGATATTTTCCTGTGTCTTGAAAATACAGGAAAAATCTGTAAAATAAACAGTGAAATTCAGTTAAATTACAGATTTTTTACAGTGCAGTTTGATGCATCTGCATCAGTTCATTTCCTGTGTTTTTCAGCTTCTGTGTGATGCAAATTTTGTCCAATCACAGGCATTTTCAGACAGGTAGGCGGGTTAAATATGTAATTGATAGCTATACTCACTAATCACTGATCAGACACAACCTGAACACAATTTTACGGTTTTACTTCCAGTCTCAAAACTCTGAAAAGTGGTTTAATCTTTTCACAGTAGTATCAGATTCTACTCCAGCCTGTAGGATGAATTTTCAAATTGAAAAATTTTACACTGAAAACATTAACGGTCAGTGGTGTCAAAATCATTTTAGCCTAATTTGATCACAACTGGGTCAGAGCAGTAAAATAATAACAGAATAACCTGTAAATAATGACAACTCCAAATGACAAAGTGCAACATTTAACACTATTCTGCCTGTTATAAATGTTTTGTGTCTTTGTAGATCCACTGTCATCTGAAATGCACATGTATGAATGATAAGTTGAGGCATAATATTGTTAAAATTGCATGTTTTTTCGTAAGGCTGTTGATGTTAATCATTGTTTTTGCAAAAGGAATGTTTGTAAGTGTTTACATTTTAACATTTTCATAAATTAATTAGACTTTTTTGCACTAAAACAAAGACAAAAAATTTTGATTGTCAATATTTATAGGCTATTTTTGGATTATTTTCCTGGATTTTTACGAATATTCCCTCAGACCGAAAAGGGAGAAATCAGGTTCAGTCTTTGTCTTCTGTCTTTAACATCTTTATCAGATCAGTTTTCATAAAAGGACCGCTTTAGTGCGTCTGGAAAAGTTACAGCTTCCAATCTAACTTTAGCGTAACTGTTGGCTTGAACCGTTAGCCTCATCTGACCTCCATTTCACTGGGCCCAAATGTAATTTGTGTTGAATAGAGGTCAGTACATTCATATTAGCCAAATGACATCCTCAAATTCAGTTTCAAATTAATTTGTTCTGCAGACAAACTGTAATTTGTGCGGTTCGGAGGCTGGCAGCCGTCGTGTTCTGCAGCAGGAGGAAGGACCTGGAGTTGTAAATACATCACAGAGTTGTCATTTATCTCAATAAAAAAGGAAAGTGTGCCTTGAGAGTAGCTCATCTAAACTGCAGAACGCAGCAAACCGGCTTTTGTTGAGACAGAGATATTTTCAGCAGCTGGCATATGGAGGAGATGGAGGCAGCGTCGAGCCCGGCCAGATGGAGCCGCGTGTTGTTCACCAACAGCGAGCGCTCGCTGACATCTCCAGGGAATGGAAATAGAGAAAAGACTGGCATGTAATGAAAGTTTCTGGATCCGAACCAGTGTCGCCCTTAATAATCCACTTTTAATTGCAAGGGTTTAGTCGTGTAATTATTATGTGGAAAATTGTGCTCTGAACATTGGAGATTTTAAATAATTAGCATTTTTTTAATTAATTGAAGACACAGAATTTGGAAGGCATGTTGTTTGTCTGTTTGGAGCGACTGAAAGAAAAAAGTGAAGTGATTCTGCATTTACCTGTGCAGCCAAAGCGGAGGCGTTCACCATCAACAGCATGATGTGGTGAAAAATTCAAATGGGGATTTTTTTTTTTTTTTTTTTTTTTGGAGCTGCAGCCAACAATCGATTAGGTGCTTGAAGTGAATGCAAATACTCACAATTGGATTAATTGACTCAAATTGATTGAAGGAAAATATTCTATTATGGTTTTCCTGAATTGAAGCTTCTTTGTGCGTCACAATAAGCGTCCGTGTGAAACACAACAATGGAACCAATGTTGAACAGCAGAGAAAAGAAGGAAACTAAGCTTTGATTCAGGAGAACTGTGGTTGAATGATTTTTTTGGATCACTTTGAGTCGATTAATGGGTTCCAGCTCAATTATTATTATTATTATTATTATTATTATTATTATTATTATTATTATTATTATTATTATGGGCAGTATTGAAACTACATGGACAAAAGTATGTGGACACATTGAATTCAGGTGTTTCTTTTCTAACGGGTCTGGGATACAAAACAATACTGACTAATGTCTTAATATAGTTTTATAGTGGGGTAAATATCTTTACATTTGTTAGTTTGGTTTAAATTGCACTGTATGAAAAAAAAAAACAGAAAAACTGTATTATTCCGGCAGCAGGGGTGCTGAAAAAATACTCTTAAATAACAGAAAATAACCATCTCATAAAAATATGGTAATTTTCCATAATTAAAATATAGTTTTTTGCCCTAACTTTACGTGAGATTTGGCTCTTTTTTTTTTTACTTTTAAATGTTTAATAAAGAATATTTACATGTATTAAACAATCCGATTCCCTATAAATATATATATAAATAATTTTCAATGAGACTCAGTTGTCCAATCCACTGATAAAAACTGTATTTGGACAGTTTATCAGTGCTTATACATGTTACACATTCACAAAAATACATTTATTCAACATTTTTGTTGTGAAACCTCCTGTAATTACACAAGATATTTGTCAATTAACAAACAAGTCTGGTTCAACTGACAGAACTAATACTTCTGTTACTGATAATTGTCAGTAATTTTATTTGGTTTTGCTTTTTTTTTTTTTTTTTTTTGTACAGTATTTGAATTTTGAATGAACAGTTTAATCTCATAAATAGAAAAGAAATATTTGTGAAATTACGATACATTTGTAAATGCATTTTAACTATCTTTCCATGAAAAAAGAACAAATTTCTTTTAAAAAAGGATTCACAGTTACAGTTTTTTCATGTTCTTTTACATTTGACATGTAAAATCACAGTCTATTTTTGTCATTTCATTGATATTTTCCTGTATCTTAAAAATACAGGAAAAATCTGTAAAACAGGAAAAATTCTGTTAAATTACAGATTTTTTACAGTGTGTTATCTTTGCTTCCAAAATGCCTCAGATGGTTTTTACTTAATTTCTCTCAACACTGATTTTTTTTTATTTTTTTATCCATGACTCTGATTTTAAATTTTCTTCCTCTAAATTTCTAAAATATTTGTCATGCTCTGGCTGTAAATAATAATTTTCTACCACAACTAACCATCTACTTTCTTTACTTCTGACTGAGGAAGAAAAATCTCTTATTAAACTTGAAGGAAATATTGATGTTTTTGTCTCAAATCCTCATGAACAGGACATCTTACAGCTGTAGACATGATGTGTCCCAATATTTATGTCCATATAGTTTATAAACATCAATATTGCCTTCAAGTCTAATAGGAGATTTTTTTTTCTTCCTCAGTCAGATGTGAAGAAAATAGATGGTTCATTGTGGCAGAAAATTATTATTTATTGTCAGAGCAGGAAAAATATTGTAGAAACTTAGAGGCAGAACATTTAAAATCAGAGTCATGGATAAAAAAAAAAAAAAAGTAAATGTTGAGAGAAATTCAGTCCAAACCATCTGAGGCATTTTGAAAACAAAGATAACAATTTAAACCAAACTAACCAGTGCAATGATATTTATCCCAGTATACTCCAAATCTTCTGTTTCAGACAGATCGAGGGTTCTTTCACTTGTTGATTCATCTCAGATGCAGTAAATGAATAAATAAAAATGGTGAAAATTGTAACTATTTGTAGTTTTGGTCCCTGGAAACACCAAATATCTGTTGTGGGTCTTGAGCTCTGACTGTTTGTGGAATCTGATCTGAGTATTTTGCTCTTCAGACTGTTTCCATTGACTTCCACTCGTATTTTGGACTCTGAGCGCTGCTGTTGACTCGTCACCCTGGCGCTACATTAACATTCTTCTTGGAGTAGAGCACAGGTGTCAAACATGCGGCCCGGGGGCCAAATTGAGCCCGCCAAAGGGTCCAATCTGACCCCTGGGATGAATTTCTGAAATGCAAAAATACACTGAAGAAATTAACAATCAAGGATGTTCAAATCATCTTAGGTCAATTTAATCTAAAGTGGATCGGAAACAGTAAAATACTATCATAACCTATAAAAAATGAAAACTGTGAATTTGTCTTTTAGTGTAAAAAGTAAAATTGCACAAAAATGTTCACATTTACAGACTATCCTTTTACAAAAAATGTCAATATCTGAAATGTTTTAAAACACATGTCAAACGTGGCCTGGGGGTCAAATCTGGCCCACCAAAGGGTCCAATCTGACCCCTAGGATGAATTTGTGAAAAACTGCAAAAATTTCACTGAAGATATTAACAATCGAGGATGTTCAAATCATTTTAACTCTTTCAGTGCCATGGGCCGATCAGATCGGCTTTACGAATACAACCTTTAAAGTGCCACGGGCCCATCAGATCAGCTTTGGAGAACACGCCATATTTGTGTACAAACAAACCATCCACCCCCATTTCTTTCTCACATTTCGATGACGTTCTTTCAAATCTTCTTGCAAATTACAATCAGTAATGAATTGGCTGCGTCCGGTGCGTTTTGAATCTAAGTAGCAATCGGTCGGATGTTACCGAGCGGTTTTTGACCAAGGAAGAGCTCGCGTTTCGTTTTCTGCTTGGGAAATTTTATGAATGAATTTATGAATGAAATCATATGCAAATTAGATGGCCATTTTGTAGTAATATCGTAAACACAGCGATCTGTCAAAACAGTCCCATCTGCTAGAAAATGAGTTCTGATGACGATTCAGACTTCGATTATAAAAACAACGCGAAATACTGAAAAACGGCCAAATTCTGTGGCACTTTTAAGGCTTATTAGCCCCTTAACTGTCTGGCACCGAAAGAGTTAAGGTTCTACACACACACACATACAGTCCAATTAGATTTGAAGTGGGTCAGAACCAGTAAAATATGATCAGAGTAACCTATAAATAATGACAACCCCACATTTTGTCTTTGTTTTTCGGTGTAAAAAAGTCAAATTACATGAAAACGTTTCCATTACCAAACTATACTTTTACAAAAAATGTGAATAACCTGAACAAATATGAACAAACGGAAACATCTTAAGAAAAGTAAATGCAGTTTGACCAATATTCTGCCTGTTACTAAATGTTTTGTGTGGTTGTAACGCACGTGCAATTTAAACCAAACTAACCAATGCAATGATATTTATTCCAGTATACTCCCAATCTTCTGTTTCAGACAGATCGAGGGTTCTTTCACTTGTTGATTCATCTCAGATGCGGTAAATAAATAAATAAATAAAAATGGTGAAAATGGTAACTGTTTGTAGTTTTGGTCCCTGGAAACACCAAATATCTGTTCTGGGTCTTGAGCTCTGACTGTTTGTGGAATCTGATCTGAGTATTTTGCTCTTCAGACTGTTTCCATTGACTTCCACTCATGTATTCTGGACTCTGAGCGCTGCTGTTGACTCGTCACCCTGGCGCTACATTAACATTCTTCTTGGAGTAGACTGTGGAGCAGCAGATCATCCTTCTGATCCACATAATCTGTCCAAATCCTTGGGAACAATGCCTCTCTATTATGGAAATAGAAACCACCAGCATTACAACTTTTATCCCCGGGGCTTCCTTCTAATCTGCGTTTGTACGTGAGGCCGCCGTCGTTGCGTAGACCGCTGTTTTTATGGCTGTTACCGCTCTCCATATTTGTGTTACATGGTGTGTTTATGGGCGTCTAATGAAAGGCCTGTTGTAAAGCGCAAGTCCGCCCCTCAGGTTGGTTGTGATGACGCCGGCTCCTTCCATAATGGACTGCTCCAGTAGGTGGGCCACTAAATTAATGACTGGAAAACGACTCATCCCCAATAATGCAAGCCGGCAACTCGTTGCAGGAGGAGAGAAATGAGAATCAAATGGAGTGGTAGTGTCCTCCCCTCCCCCTCCCCCTCCCTCCCACGCTCTGCTTTCCCACCTCTGCTCGTCCACATGAACCTACAACCTCTGCACGAACTGAAAGAAAAAAAAGAAAGAAAATTCTCATGTCATTTTGTCTTTAGAATCCACTTCATTTGGGGGCTTACAGATTCTATTAGAGTCATCTTGTGTGCATTGCACGGTTGCTGCAGGGCAAGGGGGGGGGGGGGGGGGGGGGGGGGAGGGGGAGGGGAGGGGGAGGGGAGGGGAGGGGGAGGGGAGGGGGAGGGGAGGGGGAACAAGCTCCTAATACTAATAAACGAGGCTGACTTTGCCTCCCCTGCCTGTGAGATGGGAGAGAGAAGAACCAGAGTAATTGGAAAATATCCTTGCCTCCCAGTCCAGAGAGACCCCCCCCCCCCCCCCCCCCCCCCCCCCCCCCCCCCCCCCCCCCCCCATTTTTCAGTACCACCCCCACCTCCTCCACCTCCCCCACCTCCTCCACCTCCCCCACCTCCTCCACCTCTCCCCGGCCTAAATAACCATCCTCTCTGTAGAAGTACATCTGTCTCATCAGATTTTGAATTATAAAAGCCACTGAGTTTCAAGCACTGAATTTTTTTTTGCACTGAAATTTAGGATCTGACATTTTTGTCTCTGAGTTCAACTGTGTTCACACATTTAGAATAAAAAAAAATTCTGATGCAAAAACTTCAGATCATACGTCTGCGCTGACCGTCTTCCTGCATCGGTGTCACATGACCAACCTAACGTAACTTGATTGGCTGGCTGTCAGTTTGACTTGAGATAGAATCTATTGCTTATCCTTGGTGTCCCGGATGTGCAATCAGAATTTTTTGCATCTGAATTTTTTGTCGTCTCTTTTCTCTTCTTCTCTGTGGTCGTATTCAGATAAATCCCAGACAGGACTCTGCTGCTTTAGTCTCCATGTTTCCAGGTAGAGTGGGGACCAGAAGACGACTGGAAACCACAAGTGACGGAGCAAAAAGTGTCGGATGGTGCCGCTAGCTAAAATTGCTCGAGCAAAATGTTTTGGTTTTTTTCTTCTTATAGTGGATAATTTTTGGGGCTGTTCTGTTTTGTTTTTGTTTTTTTTCTTATAGTGGATACATTTTTTGGACTGTTCTTTTTCTTCTTATGTGGATAATTTTTTGGGTTCTCTTTTTTCTCTTTTAGTGGATAATTTGTTGGGCTGTTCTGTCTTTTTTTTTTCTTATAGTGGATAAATTTGTGGGCTAGTGGATAATTTTTTGGGCTGTTCTGTTCTGTTTTGTGTTTTGTTTTTCTTATAGTGGATACATTTTTGGGCTAGTGGATAATGTTTTGGGCTGTTCTGTTTTGTTTTTTTTCTTATAGTGGATACATTTCTGGGCCAGTGGGTAATGTTTTGGGCTGTTCTGTTTTGTTTTTTTTCTTATAGTGGATACATTTCTGGGCCAGTGGGTAATGTTTTGGGCTGTTCTGTTTTGTTTTTTTTCTTATAGTGGATACATTTCTGGGCCAGTGGATAATGTTTTGGGCTGTTTTGTTTTGTTTTTTTTCTTATAGTGGATAAATTTCTGGGCCAGTGGGTAATGTTTTGGGCTGTTCTGTTTTGTTTTTTTATAGTGGATACATTTCTGGGCCAGTGGATAATGTTTTGGGCTGTTTTGTTTTGTTTTTTTTTCTTATAGTGGATAAATTTCTGGGCCAGTGGGTAATGTTTTGGGCTGTTCTGTTTGTTTTTTTTTTCTTATAGTGGATAAATTTCTGGGCCAGTGGGTAATGTTTTGGGCTGTTCTGTTTTGTTTTGTTTTTTTATAGTGGATACATTTCTGGGCCAGTGGATAATGTTTTGGGCTGTTTTGTTTTGGTTTTTTTTCTTATAGTGGATAAATTTCTGGGCCAGTGGGTAATGTTTTGGGCTGTTCTGTTTTGTTTTTTTTCTTATAGTGGATACATTTCTGGGCCAGTGGATAATGTTTTGGGCTGTTCTGTTTTGTTTTTTTTCTTATAGTGGATAAATTTCTGGGCCAGTGGGTAATGTTTTGGGCTGTTCTGTTTTGTTTTGTTTTTTTATAGTGGATACATTTCTGGGCCAGTGGATAATGTTTTGGGCTGTTTTGTTTTGTTTTTTTTTTCTTATAGTGGATACATTTCTGGGCCAGTGGGTAATGTTTTGGGCTGTTTTGTTTTTGTTTTTTTTTTTTATAGTGGATACATTTCTGGGCCAGTGGATAATGTTTTGGGCTGTTCTGTTTTGTTTTGTTTTTTTTATAGTGGATACATTTCTGGGCCAGTGGGTAATGTTTTGGGCTGTTCTGTTTTGTTTTTTTTTTCTTATAGTGGATACATTTCTGGGCCAGTGGATAATGTTTTGGGCTGTTCTGTTTTGTTTTTTTTCTTATAGTGGATACATTTCTGGGCCAGTGGGTAATGTTTTGGGCTGTTCTGTTTTGTTTTGTTTTTTTATAGTGGATACATTTTTTGGACTGTTCTTTTTCTTCTTATGTGGATAATTTTTTGGGTTCTCTTTTTTCTCTTTTAGTGGATAATTTGTTGGGCTGTTCTGTCTTTTTTTTTTTCTTATAGTGGATAAATTTGTGGGCTAGTGGATAATTTTTTGGGCTGTTCTGTTCTGTTTTGTGTTTTGTTTTTCTTATAGTGGATACATTTTTGGGCTAGTGGATAATTTGTTGGGCTGTTTTGTTTTTTTTTCTTATAGTGGATACATTTCTGGGCCAGTGGATAATGTTTTGGGCTGTTCTGTTTTGTTTTTTTTTCTTATAGTGGATACATTTTTTGGGCCAGTGGGTAATGTTTTGGGCTGTTTTGTTTTGTTTTTTTTCTTATTGTGGATAAATTTCTGGGCCAGTGGATAATGTTTTGGGCTGTTCTGTTTTGTTTTTTTTCTTATACTGGATACATTTCTGGGCCAGTGGGTAATGTTTTGGGCTGTTTTGTTTTGGTTTTTTTTCTTATAGTGGATAAATTTCTGGGCCAGTGGGTAATGTTTTGGGCTGTTTTGTTTTGTTTTGTTTTTTTATAGTGGATACATTTCTGGGCCAGTGGGTAATGTTTTGGGCTGTTCTGTTTTGTTTTGTTTTTTTATAGTGGATACATTTCTGGGCCAGTGGGTAATGTTTTGGGCTGTTTTGTTTTGTGTTTTTTTCTTATAGTGGATAAATTTCTGGGTAATGTTTTGGGCTGTTCTGTTTTGTTTTGTTTTCTTATAGTGGATAAATTTCTGGGCCAGTGGGTAATGTTTTGGGCTGTTGCCCCTCTGGGCCGCTGTAGAATTGCCCTGTGTATGAGTTGTGCTGTACTCCTAAATCTGCCCTGCCTTCTGAAGCAGAAACACAAATCTTCCTGTCGAGGTTAAAATCCTGTTGCACATATTTACAGTTTCCTGAACTGCTCATCCACGGCCGAAGGTTAATTTTCCGACCCGGCCGCTTTACACCCAGTGTCCGTCTGTAATTCCCAGCCTTTAGTATTCATGAATCCCACATGGTAATGGCAGAAATCCGGTGACACGTCCTCGACCCCCCCCCCCCAGACCCTCCATGACTTGATTATGTTGGAGCTGAAACCACATGCTTGTGTCAGACCTCCGCTGTACTTAACACCAGCCAAAGCTGCCTGAATGATTCTCTTTTATCTCAAGTGGCTGAACTTGATGTTGAACTTGTCATCTCATGAATTACTTAGCGCTGAATGTTTCCGTAATAGAGCCGCAGATAGGCTGTTTAAACGAAGGCGCTCATGGTGGTGTGTGTACGGATCTGATAAAATCATTAGCGCAGATGGGTTGTTGTTTTAGTAGGTCAGCCATCATCGTCAGTATTCCTGGTTGTCACTCAAAGAAGCTTTTATTTTGGTTCTGGCAGCTCAAGGTAAACATCGCAGCATGTTATTCTCTCTTTCCATCTCCTATGAGGTTATATTTGGAAGCAGTTTTACTTTATTTGCTCAGATGACAGATATGGAAAATTACAGTACTCCTCAGAGCCGACACAAGAAAAAAAAAAAAAAAAAAGTATTTATTGAAAGAAAAACAGAAAATGGGAGTAAATGATGCGCTGTTAGAGCTGGAACATGCAGCGAAAGGTCAACCCTGGCATCTGAAATGAGGAGTTCATACACAGACCGTCACAGCAGCCAGCATCACACTCTGCCATGTGTAGAAGTCCTTCAACCATTCACTGATACACTGTAAAAAAAAATCTGTAATTTAACAGAATTTTCACTGTTTATTTCACAGATTTTTCCTGTATTTTTAAGATACAGGAAAATATCAATGAAATGACAAAAACAGACTGATTTTACATGTCAAATGGAAAATGACACGAGAAAACTGTAACTGAAGAACCAAAAAAATGTCAATTTCTTAAAAGAATTTTTTTCTTTTCTCACAGAAAAATACAGTTAAAATACATTTGCAAATGTATCATGATTTCACAAATCTTTCTTTTCTATTTATGAGACTAAACTGTTCATTTAAAGTTTAATACTGTAAAAAAAAAAAAATAATAAAACCAGATAAAATTACTTACTATTAACCATAACAGAAGTATTTGTTCTGTCAGTTGAACCAGACTTGTTTGTTAATTGACAAATATCTTGTGTAATTACAGGAGGTTTCATAACAAAAATGTTGAATAAATGTATTTTTGTGAATGTATAACATGTATAAGCACTGATAAACTGTCCAAATACAGTTTTTATCAGTGGATTGGACAACTGAGTCTCACTGAAAATTATTTATTTATATATATATATTTATAGGGAATTGGATTGTTTTAATACATGTAAATATTCTTTATTAAACATAAAAAGTCAAAAAAATATGCAAAATCTCATGTAAAGTTAGGGCAAAAAACTGTATTTTAATTATGGAAAATTACTGTATTTTTATGAGATGGTTATTTTCTGTTATTTAACAGCATTTTTTCGGCACCCCTGCTGCCGGAATAATACCGTTTTTTTAGGTTTTTGTTTTTTTTTTTTACAGTGTACGCTGCAGTTGTGCACAAACGTACATGTGCGCTACTATGGTCGGAATTCATTCCAAGGCAATGAAAACTTCCACACATCCAAGGACAAACATCTCCCCTTTCTTCAGGTATTTTCTCCCTGCCTCCAGTGTTTGAACATCTTTGTGGTAAATACACTTCTCTCATTGTCAGAGTAAACGTGGGTTTTATTCAGTATCCAGATATTCAACATTCATTTGGGAACGTCCACAAAAGTCGCACTGGGTCTTTCAGGGTTAATTTACAAATGTTGTCATATATTTACATTCCTTTTAAACTCTTAAATTAACCCCTTGTGATTGGTTAATATTTGACATGTGTTCCAAAAAAGTCCCTTTTTCTTCAGTTTTCTCAGTTTTTGATACAATAACCCTCAACTTTCATCTGAGCTTTTATGAACATGTAAATCAGGGCTGTCTAAGTCATTTTAGTTCAGTTCCATATTTAGCCCAATTTGATCTCAAGCGGGCCAGACCAGTAAAATAATGACTGAATAACCTATTAATAATGACAAATCCTTTTTTTTTTTTTGTTTTAGTACAAAAAAACCCCAATTAAATTCTGAAAATATTTACATTTTACAAAAATGATGTGAATAAACTGAAAAAACTGAAATTTCCTTTGAAAAATTAGTTCAATTTTAACAATAGTATGCCTCGACTTATTATTTCTACATGTACATTTACACACAGTGTTCCATAAACATTTGGGAACAGGCAGAATATTGTTACAGTTTTGGAGTTTGGAACTAAAATTTGAACAATGTCTTCAATATTCCGTCTGTTATTCTGAACACAACTGCAGATCCCAGTGGATCCATAAATGCACCAAACATTTAGGAACAGACAGAATATTGTTCAAATTGCACATTTCAGGTTGTTCATCTGTGTTTTTATTTAGGTATTTATTTGCATTTTATTGTGAAAGAATAGTTTTGTAAATGTAAATATTTTCACAGTGTAATGTTATTTTTTTCACTTAAATTTTTTCCACATAATTTTTCACAAAGAAAATTTGTAGTCGTCATTATTTCTGGGTTATTGTGTTGTTATTTTGACTGTAGATCTCATTGGTCTGTATGTGGAACCTGAACCAAAAGGATTTGTTCAACCTGGACTGTTCAGGTTCAGTTTTGCTCTTTCATCCTGCAGGGCCGGAATGGAACCTTTGGTGGGCCAGATGTGGCCCCTGGGCCGCATGTTTGACACCTGTGATCGACATGATCAGTGAATTAAATATAGGAAAATATATGATCGTTCACTGAAAAAAAGCAAAATGCAGAGGAATATATTTCAGTAAATGGTGATAAATCATATGAAAAAGGTTAAATAGATTTTTTTAAAAATATATAAATTTATTTGGGAACTTCCACAAAAGTATCACTGGGTTGTTAAGAGTTAATTTTCAAATGCTGTCAGATATTAACATTCATTTTAAGAGTATTAGCCCCTTGTGATTGGTTCATATTTGACGTGTTCCAAAAAGTCACTTTTTCTTCAGTTTTCTCAGTTTTTCATCCAATAACCCTCAACTTTAATCTGAGCTTTTATGAACATCTACATGATTAGTGAATTAAACGTAGGAAAACACATGCTCTTTCACTGAAAAAAGCAAAATGCAACAGAATATATTTCAATAAATGGTGATAAATCATATAAAAAAGGTTAAGTAGATTTTTAAAAAATCATTTGAGAACTGCCACAAAAGTATCACTGGATCTGTACGGGTTTACAAATGTTGTCATATATTAACATGCATTTTACGACCATTAACTCCTTGTGATTGGTTCATATCGGACATGTGTTCCACCCTCTGTATCCATGAACACAGACCAGACAGAGCTCGTTGTAAGTGCATCACTACAGAGGGGAATATCTAAGTAAGGACTATTGTTCTGCTCTCACAGTGCAAATAATCAGGGTTATTATCGGGCTGGTAGGCAGAACCTGGAGGGGGAGGAAAATGAGCTCATTCTTGGATGGAGAACCTCTTTGTTGCTCTAAGTCCTGTGCAGTTCAGCTCACATTAAGCTCATAGAGTCCTTCCATCCCACACCAGTTTCCTTCCACAGGAGAAGAAGTCGAGGTAATACTGATAATACTGCACGAGGGATGGAACCAAAGCAACATTTCACATCACGGTTATTGTGACCAAAATTATCACAATTATCATTATTATCGCGGTATTGTTGAAATTGTGCTCAAAATGTTCAAAAAGTACTGATACACACTGAAATAATTTAATTTAATAAGTTGTATTTTGAAAAACAAAAAAAAAAAATAATGATAATAGGCACAATGTCCCTTCTGTTGCAGAAACATTCAAATATTAACCCTTAGTGGTCTGAGCCTATTGTGTCCGTTTTTAAGTACTTTTGATTTTGCCTTTATATACTCTAGAAACAAATGTTGGTAACACTTTACAACACTGGGTTACAAAAAAATGTTTTTTGCAAGTTGTCTAGGTTTTTTCAACTGAATTGGGACCATTTTGCACCGCTAAATCCAAAAATGACATCTGTTTTTCTCAATCAGGTCAGGTTTTTTTTGTTAATTTGATTTGGAAAAATTTGATCTTCTCACAAAATATAATAATTAATACCAAAATCAGATTGGTAAGCACACTTTATGAAACTTGTGACTTGATTCCTGTTAGGTACAATGGTGTATTCACCGCAGATGGAGCAGAATACATCAGGCTTATTTTTGCAAGATCTTCTAGTCGAAGCCATTTCATTCACCTGTAATATTAAAAAAAACATTCATCATAAATTGGCAAAAGTCAAATCTTCAGAACTCGTTTATTGCAAGAAATATGAAAGAATTTTGTATCATATGATGTGAAAATGCCCATAAATGTAAGCAAAAATGTTCAAAAGCCAATATGTAGCATAGTTCAGAAAGTTGACCTGATCGAGCAAAATGAATGTGATTTTTGGATTCAGCACCAAAATGATCCTAAATCAGCTCAAACAACTGAAACAATACATTTGTTGTTGACCAGTGTAATAAGTCCACACTATGAAGCATTAGTTCAGCATTAACAAATACTGAATTCATTATTTATAAAGCATATTTCTGACATGAATACTCATTAATATATGGTTTATAAACACAGTTATAAATGTTTTACTCATCATTAATAATCCTAATCCTTCATCATTCACTCATGCAGTTTGTTTTTATAATCTCATGTGCTATGTCTTTCCTTTGTTAGAATAACTCAGACTTTTTTGAGTCTTTATTCATTTCCAACCTTTAAATGTCATTAGTAAATGCTTTAGATGTCATAGATAGTGCACACTTTAGATGAGCTCACACCATAGACTGAATTAATGAGTAGGAAGTGTTTTAGAACGACCTGAAATCAGGAATTTATGTATTAATAACTGTTTATAGGACATCTATTGTAAGTAAGTAAAGCTTCATTTATATGGCACTTTTTAAAACAACGTGTTACAAAGTGCTTGACATAAAGAGGAGATAGATCAAATCAAATTAAATCAAATTTTAAGCCAATTTACAGAAACCCAACAGAATCCTCCAGGAGTAAACACTTGTGACTGGTGACAGTGGAAGGAAAAACTACCTTTAACAGGTTTAAACCTGGAGCAGAGCCAGACTGAGGAGGATGGACGACTGCCTGGACCAGTTGGGGTTAAAGAGAGAGAGTAAAGGAGGAGAAAAGAGAGAGCGATAGAGAGAGACTGGGGGAGAGGGGGGAGGTAGGGGGAGACACATGCACAGATAACTGAACTAGAACATGTATAGAACAGTATAATAAACACTATCGTAACTATATGGATAAGTGAGTGATGACGATGAAGGTAGAGAGAGGCAGGACCACAGCAGCAGGTCCAGAGATGATCTTAGGAAAACCTGTGAAGATCCAGGGAAAAACCGGTGATGATCCTGGGAAAACCTGTGAGGTGATAAAGCACAGAGACTCCAGGGAAGAAGTCAAGTCAGTAACATGAATTCACTGGAGCGTAAACAGAAGAGACTTAATGAAATACTTGTTTATAAAAGTGAGTTTTTAAGAGTCGCTTGAAGGTGGATTTACATTTATTTTATTGGAAAATAAATGTGAGTTAGTATAAAATACACACTAACATATTCACTCACCATTAGTACATGTGTGAATAGTGTATGTGTGAGCAGAAATGCACATCACAACTGGTTTGTAAATGATGCTATACTCTATTTTTAAATGTTGAATCCATAATTTATAAAGTATGAAAATACCATCATTAAGCACAATGTAGATGAGCTTATTAATGATGAGTAAAACCATTATAACTGTGCTTATAAACCATATATTAATGAGTATTCATGTCATAAATATGCTTTATAAATGATGAGTTCAGTGTTTGTTAATGCTTAACTAATGCTTCATAGTGTGTTCTTATTCTAAAGTGTTACCCAGATGTTTACTATACCCATGTTTGGGATCTGTTTTTTCAGCACAGCTTCATCTATCTCATCTGTCCATTATTTTTTCACTTTAACCTACTATAAAAACAGAAAAGGCCAGAAAACACACACAAAAAAATCCGATTTGAAAAATGTATATAATTTATTGCATAAATAACACACAGATGCTTAACGAAGCTTTTCACAGACTTTAAAAGTGAATATTGGTTCCAAATATTAGGTATAGAAAATTAAAACTGTAATAAATTCAAACTATACTCAGATATTTAACATAAAAGCAGATCTTTACAGAGGTGTTTTCTGCGGAAAAGTGCAGTAATCAAACACAGTTATCATGAGAATTAGAATTTAAACGCTAATACTAACCGTCTGTAATTTTACCGCCGTTTATCTTTATACCGGTAATGGTTACATCCCTATACTGCACAAATAATGGACAAATACTCCTCAGTGGTCGTAGCAGGTGAGTGTGAGAGTAATGCAGGGCTTGTGTGGTTCTGTTTTGTGAATCCGGTTCTTTAATTACCACCATCTGCTGTGGGTTAAACGTTCAGTGGGAACAGACAGAATGAAGCCTTGTATTCTTACTTTACAATTAAAGAAAATGAGCCTCAGAAAACAGGAGTGCGTTGTGTTGCCTTCCACGGTAACACATGTTGCAGGATGGTCGGAGTGTGATGGACGTCTCCCCAGGGTTTCATCCTGTTCGAGGCTGTTTTCCAGCCTGCGTCGAATGTGGAAAATATCTGCACGGCAACAGCAACGGCAACGGTGCAAAAACATGACCCAGTCCAGATCTGACCTGTGAGTTTAAGGGATGTTTGAGGTAAAGGGGTTTCTGTTAGCGCCAGCGTTTGTTTGCTACTGTCTACTAGCTCAGTTATTGACCTTTGACCCAGACAAACAACAGTAATAATAATGATAATAATAATAATAGTAGCAGTAATAATAATAATAATAATAATGATAATAATAATAATAATAATAATGGTGATGATGATAATAATAATAATAATAGTAATAATAATAATAATGTTAATAGTAATAATAATAACAATAATAATGATGATGATAATAATGATGATGATAATAATAGTAGTAATAATAATAGTAATGATGATGATGATAATAATAGTAATAATAATAAAGATGATGATGATAATAATAATAGTAATGATGATGATGATAATAATAATAATAATAATAGTAGTAGTAACAAGATATAATAATAATAGTAATAATGATGATGCTGATAATAATAATAATAACAATAATGATGATAATAATCGGAGTAATAATAATGATGATGATGATAATAATAATAATAATAATTATAGTAATAATGATGATAATAATAATAGTCATAATAATAATAATAATAATAATAGTAAAAATAATAATAATAACCCATACAGACCCATATATTAACCCTTTTTGAACCCAGTGCTACTTTTGTGTCAGTTTCCAAATACAGTTTCTCTATATTTAACCTTTCTTTAGTGGTTTATCATCATTTATTGTAATATTATCCTCTATATTTTGCATTTTTCAGTGTAAATCATGTATTTTCCTCTATTTAATTCACAGATTATGTAGATGTTCATTAAAACTCGCAGTAAATTCAAAGGTTATTAAATCAGAAACAGAGAAAACTAAGTAAACAGTGTGTTTTTCAGTCCAGTCTGTCGTGAACTGAACATAAACCCAGTGTGTCCATCCACTGTCACTGGTCCAACTCCAGGGGTTTTACTGCTGAATCAATGTTGTAGAAGATGACAGTGTTTCCACGGTAACTACAGAGCGTCTGTTTAGTAAATTTTTTAAATTAATTTTGTTCATTTCTATTCATTTTATTTATTATTTCATTTGTTTTTGTTCATTTTGTCCCATATTTTTTTATTTTCCTACATTTTCTTGCCTCTTTTCTTATTTTTTCTTCAGTTTTGGGACTTATTTTGTCCATATTACTTATCGACAGTGTTTCCATGTTCATTACAGAGCCTCTGTTTGTAAATGTTTTATTCCATGTCGAATTTGGAAATTATCTGCACGGCAACAGCAACGGTGCAGAAACATGACCCAGTCCAGATCTGTTGTGTGGGTTTAGCGGATGCTTTGAGGTAGCTGTGTTTCTTTTACCACCAGCGTTCGTTTGCTACTGTCTCCCAGCTCGGTGGTTGACCTTTGACCCGGGGGTGAAGGGTCATTTTTAGAGCAGGTTGAGAAGATGCATTTGGAAAGGATTAGCCTTGACCTCCCTGTCGTCTCTGACAGATCTGGAGGCTCTGAGGAGGTTCCGATGCAGTACCTTTCTTCTTTCCTCGTTAATGTTTCATTTATTTGAGATTTGACCGATTTTTACACAATACTGAGCAAAATACTTTTACATGACCATTCGCATTTAACTGCATCATGTTCTATTATTTCTGCCCTCTCCACTATGAGACATTCAAAGTCAGTCCTGATTTTGTGTTTGCTGTACTTATCTCTTTTATTGTGTTGTTACCTCCACCAAGGAGGTTATGACGGATTTGGATGAAAAGTTCAGAAAATGTTGATACTGGCACAAGGAACAAATGATTACATACAACGTAATAATCACTATCCCACGTTGAGATCCTTGGATTGAGCGATGTGTGCGAGAGCGAATGAAGCCGTAAAGGCAGAGAAAGTTAGTTCGAAGGTGTAATTAAAGCTGATTATGGCGGGGGGGGGGTAGCATTCGTCTTCCACAGCTAATGAGTAGAGGCTGAATTAGCCGCTACGCCACTTTGTCACAAGGACACTCCTCCACCCCCTCCTCCTCCTCCTCCTCCTCCTCCAGGACGGGGTCAAGGTCAAGTGTATCCCCTGGCGTTCTTCTTACAGGTCAGTCGGGTGTGTGTGTGTGTGGGGGGGGGGGGGGGGTCTGTGCTGCTCTGAGCCTCTCCACTCAGCCTTTGCATCATTAAACCAGGCTAAAAATACACAGCCCACCCATGGAGGAGCGGTCCGGCTCCATGCTGACTCTCCTGGTCATGTGACCTGTGTCATTTTTCACCCTGTCTTTAACCCTTTCACACATTTCTGCGTCCACCCTCATTCATATGACAGTCACTCCTGAACCCGTCTCACTATCGACAGAATTCAAACAAAACTTGGGCTTTTTCGATTGGCTGAGGGGGAGGGGGTGGAAATGGGTGGAGCAGAGAGCAGCAGAGTGCAGCCGGTGAGAGAGAGATGGAGGATTTCTATCCATTTTTGCAGAGAATTCTTATAAATAATTGTATAGAATAGTAATAGTGGTGTTTTGGATTGTTCTACTGGTGTATTTTGTTGTGTTTTTGTTGAGTTTCACTGTTTTTTCCACCTTTTTTTCCACTGATTTTGCCTGTATTTTTGCAGATTGTGCCGTTCATTGATAGTTGTATTTTAGCTGTAAATATTATACAAATGTATGTGCATTCTTTATGTTGTCTTCTGTTATTCACAACTTTCCGACACGATTTTCAAGCAAATTTTATCTTCCGTACTGCCGAACTTCAGTCTGTCAGTATTCTCTGAAATATGATGGACCAAATCTGTGGAATAATCTAAGACCTGAACTTTAATCGACATCTACTTTATCATTGTTTAAAAAGCATCTGAAAAGGACTTTAATTCATGAAAAAATGTAAGGCTGTGTATCACTCGATTTGTATTTGATGATTTGTAATGTGGATTACATTTTTATTGTTTTTACTGTAGTTTATTATTTCAGTTATATTGCATTTTTTTTAATGTTTTTTTTGTGTGTATTGTTCCTTTCAGGGGAGGTATTCATATAAGCCTTCTTTTTGGCTTCTAACCTCTCCTGCACAATTTTGTTACTTCTTTGAATGTTGTTGTGTTTTTTTCTACTGCTGGTTTATTTTGTGCAAATAAATTAACAAAGCATATATATACATATATATAATTACATGCCCTGCTCCATGAATGTCTCGTTCCAGTTTGGCATCAGGATGTCCTGGTTCAACACCTGACGCAGACCTTGTTGTCCCAGTCGGTCTGACTCTGTCATTTATCGTAACGCTCATTCAGAGGTATAGGCGTATAGCGTAAAGGGCCATCTGGATCCATGCTTCGCTCCTGCCAGGATTCGAACCAGCAACCTTCTGCCCCAAAGTCAGTGATGCAAACCACTGAGTTATCCAACCGCTGTCATCAGACCGACCAGATGGTCATCGTGGTGGTGGACAAACATGGACAGACAGCAGTAGTGATAGATGGAGCAACCCCAAGTGATGGCAACATCAGAAAGAAAGAGCATGAGAAGCTGGAGAAACACCAAGGACTGACAGAGAAGATGTGGGTGAGAAGGCAGCAGTGGTCCCAGTAGTGATGGGGGGGGGGGGGCACTAGGGGCAGTGACCCCCCCAAACTGAGAGGATGGAACCAGCAGAGACCAGGAACAACAGCAGAGACCTGAGTCCAACAGAGAGCAGGCCTAGAACAGAGAAGATCCTGAACAGAACCCCCAGACCTCTGGAAGAGGACCCAGTCTGGAGGAGACACCACCCAGGTGGGACACAAGAAGATTTATTTATTTTTTAATATAAAATCTATATGCAGAGAGGTAACCAGGGCAGAAAGGGATGTAGTGTCTGTTTGACTCAGATGATGTTTTTGTCGGTGAACTGAGGGGCTCTGTCTGCAGCCGGACACAAAGTGAACACAGACTATCACACAAGGTCAAAATGACGAGAAAGAACTAAAAAATAAGAAGAACATGGACACAGAACAATCTAGACAAACAAAAATGTCTGAACAAATGTAAAATAGTTGAAAGTTTATTTCTGTATTCTCATAAAGTTTCATTATGTACATTTACGGTTGTTTTTCATCATAAATATAAAGACTCGTCATTTTTTTACATTAACACTTTTCAGCATTTATTACATATAATAATAATAATAATAATAATAATAATGCTAATAATAATAATAATAATAATAATAATAATAATAATAATATTAATAGCCCAATAAGAAAAAAGGTGCAAAAAAATAGGCAAAGTAGACATTTTCTGACACTGTTATTGCAAAAAAAAAAGAAAGAAAGAAATCTAGGCAGCCTGTTATAACAGTCGTCCATAAAGGGTTACATTTGTCTTAGGAGGCTACGACGTTACAGTAACATTATCAACAGGCTCACTCCCTTATTTTTATGATCATTATATGAATCCACACTGTTGTTAATGTTAATCCCACAGACGTTAATGGACCAAGAAATCCATCCACGTTGGTGTAATGAACTGCTTCAGGACCATCCAGCTGTTCCCTTCTATGTGTAAATTCAATCATATTCTTGTATTTATCATTTGGTTTCACTCAGGCCAATCGTTCTGCATTAAACCCATAGAACGTCTGTAAAACTGGACCTTAAACATAATAAGATGTCATCACTGTCACATGGTATGCAAATAGAAGATGTGAAGTTTTTATGTTTTGTTAATTTTATTGATTTTAAAGCAATTCTATGTGATAGAATAGAATAGAATAGAATAGAATAGAATAGAATAGAATAGAATAGAATAGAATAGAATAGGCTTTGTTGTCATTACACCACTAGTGCATGAAATGGCAGTTGTTTTGTGTTTTTTTTACTGTTGTTAGATGACTGAAGTTTTTGTCATATTCAAACCATCCAATGTCATCAGTATTCAGCTGTTGTCTGGTTTCCTCAAATCAAGGAAAAATCTGCCTTTAACCCTTTCATGCATAGCAGTAAATATCAGTCAAGTTTTGCTCAGATGTCCATTGGAAAAGCGACTCCAGTTAGGCCAAACCGTGGATCAACAAACGGCAACTTAGCAAAGATAAGAACATCCCATAATAACTTTGTACCTTCATAAGTGTCGAAGAAACGCTGACATTTCAGCCTCAAACTCCATTCTTTTCATTCACAGCTGTGTCCACTTAAAACAACCTGTTCTTCCATTTTTATCACTTATTTTCTTTGACAGTTGTTTCTTAATGGTTCTC
Source organism: Sphaeramia orbicularis (assembly GCF_902148855.1). NCBI lineage: Eukaryota > Metazoa > Chordata > Actinopteri > Kurtiformes > Apogonidae > Sphaeramia > Sphaeramia orbicularis. Next base: position 54,007,372 of record NC_043970.1, on the reverse strand, counting down.
ACCCTCAACTTGGCCTTCAGTGACTCACTACTCCCTCTAGTGGTCAAACAAATCCCCCGCTCTATTGCAGGAAATAAATTCACTAAAATACATCAGCATCTATGACGGAACTTCACAGCTCTTTATTCTAAACACTGATGAGAATTAGTAGGAATTTTTATAATATTTTAAAGTACACTGTAAAAAAGTATCTGTAATTTAACAGAATTTTCACTTTTTATTTGACAGATTTTTCCTGTATTTTTAAGATACAGGAAAATATCAATGAAATGACAAAAACAGACTGATTTTACATGTCAAATGGAAAATAACACGAAAAAAACTGTAACTGTGAATAACTGTAAAATTTCCATTTTTTTAAAGAATTTTTTTTTCTTTTTTCACAGAAAAATACAGTTAAAATACATTTGCAAATGTATTGTAATTTCACAAATATTTCTTTTTTATTTATGTGATTAAACTGTTAATTTAAAGTTTAATACTGTAAAAATAAATAAATAAATAAATAAATAAATAAAACCAGATAAAATTACTGACAATGAACTGTAACAGAAGTATTTGTTCTGTCAGTTGAACCAGACTTGTTTGTTAATTGACAAATATCTTGTGTAATTACAGGAGGTTTCACAACAAAAATGTTGAATAAATGTATTTTTGTGAATGTATAACATGTATAAGCACTGATAAACTGTCCAAATACAGTTTTTATCAGTGGATTGGACAACTGAGTCTCACTGAAAATTATATTTATTTATAGGTAATGGGATTGTTTTAATACATGTAAATATTCTTTATTAAACATTAAAAAGGGGAAAAAAAGCAAAATCTCATGTAAAGTTAGGGCAAAAAACTGTATTTTAATTATGGAAAATTACTGTATTTTTACGAGATGATTATTTTCTGTTATTTAACTGTATTTTTTCGGCACCCCTGCTGCTGGAATAATATGTTTTTTTAACTTTTTTTTTTTTTTACAGTGTAGGAATACTACATACACAGACCCTTTAAATGCATTGCGTTAGTATTTAAATGTTGCTCCTCAGGTTTTTTCGATTCTTCGTGAGGAAACTGAACCGATCATTTGAAATCTGCTTTGAAAACCAATAAATCAACAAATCTGCTCCCATGTTTAACAATAATCACAATGTGTTAAAAGTGTATTCTTCCATCTATAATTGGTTTTAATGAACATTAAAGTATTATTGTATAATTTTCAAACTGTCCTCAGGTTATACTTGATATTTGACTTTTATTATTCTGTACAAGTCCTTCATGTGCTGCAAATTATCATTCGCCTCCAACGCTATGGCACTCCTATGATTTATCTATGTACATCTGTCACTATCAAACAAACCATGAATTAATAACATTTAGCCTGGTTTTATAAGGAACATCTGTTGTGCTGCTAATGAAGCCTGTATTGTATAGAATATGTTGTACAATAATGACATAGAATTATGCATTTGACAGAAAACATCCTGTTGCGACATACCTAGATTATAAAGTCAATAATTAAGTCATTCATTATCAACATATTGTTATTTTTCTGCTCGTACATGCAGTTACGATCATCTGTATTCTAGTAACACATTATAAATGCAAATAAATCATTAAATCTCAGTGTCGTCAGTTCAATTAGCATGTGACTAACTGTACAGTAATTATATTTTCCTGAACCGGGGAATCCAGGACTTTAAATCAACAGTGTTCCTAACGAGACGGATCAGACTGAAGTGAAACAGCTCTGCCTTCACAACAAGGTGTGAATGTATTTATTCCTGCTAAATGATGCATTCTATGGATTTGGAGTAACTGCCGACATAATCAGGTTTTTCTCTCAAGGGCAAAGCAATATCAGAACAATAAATCATACAGCAGTAACTGCACCCGGACTGCTTTTTACCTCCTCTCCAATCAGTCCCAGGGTTTTACTTATGCTGCCTTTGTGTGCCACGGGAATTATGGGAAATACTAGTTACGGACTTGAAAATTGCACATGAACACCCCCTCACGTTGTATTTTCCACTGGAGATTTGGGAAAAATGTAGATCCATGAGATGAAAATAACCTGTGACCTTTTCAACATGGTGGAGAACGACAAGGGATTCAAAGCAGATGATAAACAATACTTTTATGAACGTTCTGCTGCTGTTAGTGGATGGTTTTGCACTTTTATAGTATACACTGTAAAAAAAAAACTAAAAAAAACCCGATAATATTCCAGCAGCAGGGGTGCCAAAAAAATACTGTAAAATAACGGAAAATAACCATCTCATAAAAATACAGTAATTTTCCATAATTAAAATACAGGTTTTTTCCTCTAACTTTACATGAGATTTTGCTTTTTTTTCCTTTTTAATGTTTAATAAAGAATATTTACATGTATTAAAATAATCCAATTCCCTATAAATAAATAAATACAATTTTCAGTGAGACTCAGTTGTCCAATCCACTGATAAAAACTGTATTTAGACAGTTTATCAGTGCTTATACATGTTATACATTCACAAAAATACATTTATTCAACATTTTTGTTGTGAAACCTCCTGTAATTACACAAGATATTTGTCAAATAACAAACAAGTCTGGTTCAACTGACAGAACTAATACTTCTGTTACTGTTAATTGTCAGTAATTTTATCTGGTTTTATTATTATTATTTTTCACAGTATTAAACTCTAAATTACCAGTTTAATCTCATAAATAGAAAATAAATATTGGTGAAATTACGATACATTTGCAAATGGATTTTAACTGTATTTTTCTATGAAAAAAGAAAAAAAATTATTGTAAAAAATGGAAATTTTATGGTTACTCACAGTTACAGTTTTTTCATGTTATTTTCCATTTGACATGTAAAATCACAGTCTGTTTTTGTCATTTCCTTGATATTTTCCTGTATCTAAAAAATACAGGAAAAATCTGTAAAATAAACAGTGAAAATTCTGTTAAATTACAGATTTTTTTTTTTTTTTTTTTTTACAGTGTATACGGTTTTCAAAAATAAAAGTGCTGGAGTAGATGAATTAACACATCCAAAACTGTTTTACCCAAGTAGCAGGTCACAGTAAATTGTGTTTTGGACATTTTTCATTTCAGCTACACTATATGGACAAAAGTATTGGGACACGTCATGCCTTCAGCTGTCAGATGTCCTGTTCATGAGGATTTGAGATAAAAACATCAATATTTCCTTCAAGTTTAATGGGAGTTTTTTTCTTGTTCAGTCAGATGTGAAGAAAGTAGATGGTTAGCTGTGGTAGAAAAGGATTATTTACAGTCAAAGCATGAAAAATATTTCAGAAATGAAGATGTAGAACATTTAAAATCATAGTCATGAATTTAAAAAAAGAAAAAAATCAATGTTGAGAGAAATTCAGTCAAAACCATCTCTGAGGTCTTTTGGAAAACAAATATAACAATTTAAACCAAACTAACCAATGCAATGATATTTATCCCATAATATAAAACTCTAATATGACATTAGTCAGTATTGTTTTGTATCCCAGACCTCTGTTAGAAAGGAAACACCTGAATTAACCTCCTGAGGCCCAGGAAATGTCCGCAAAGTACAAGTTTTATTTATTGTATTTTTTTTTTTTATTAAGTGCGTGCCTGTATTGGAAACATCATGATGCAACAGTTTTTTCAGATGCAGTTTTTTTTTTTTTTTTTTATGGAACGTCCTTTGTGGTGGACAGTTTTCTTTTCTTTTTTTTTTTGTCTGAAGTTGTGAAACTCTTGTCCACAAATGTGGACAGAAAACCCATCGGTGGGTCTGAGGAGGTGAAACGTCCACATACTTGACAAGTGTAAAGTCTCATTTTCCGGATTGCACGTGAAGGCAGCGTTCCAGTTGACTCTGCACAGGTGGAAGTAATTAGACTAATTAAGGACGTAACTGCTGTAGAAGGTAACAGCAATATTTTTTTTTTTTTTTTTTTTTGACATTTTGAAATCCTCCAGCGGTGTAAAATACTGCGCTTATTGAATATTTTATTATTCGCCGCTGCAGCTCTGAGGTCAGACATCTTTGTTAGTGTTTTGGTGAATGGGGAATTGAGTTCAGTGTGCCCTGGGTGTCCCTGAAGCAAAAGCTCCCAGTCAACTTTCATGAGTCAAATGATAATGACACCTGAGCCAGAGGTGGTTTCACAGAGGAGGACACGGCTGCCGTTCTCCCCCACGTACAACCCGAGGAGATGCAACAACTCCACTTGTTCTGACACCAGCGAGTAAATAAAGCAGTGAGTAAATAAATATGTGACAGATGATTGTGTCATATGTTCAGTCGCTGCCTGCTGTCAGCCAAAAGAAGCTGCTCTGAGCCAGCCAACAGCTCTCTGGAAGCCGTACTCTCACTTTTTAATTACTATTTCACTTTTAGTCTTATCAATAACTGTGATAATTAACACTAATAACCTCCTGTGATGCACAAACTTGCACATGTCTGCACTGGGGTTTATATTTATTTATATTTGCAGGTTTTGTACGAATTAAAAGTGACGACAATATGAAGGTGATTCATTTTACTATTACTTTTTCACTTTGTCATATCAATAAGTGCAATAATTAACACTAATAACCTCCTGTGATTCACAAACTTGCACGTCTGTAGTATTTATTTATAGCTTTAGGTTTTGCATGAATTAAAAGTGACAAAGGTGATTCATTACCTCCACCACGGAGGTAATGTTTTTGCCAGGGTTTGTTTGTTTTTTGGTTAGTGGGGGGTGGGGTGGGGTGGGGTGGGGTGGTGTTCTGCCCTCTCCGACTGCTTTTCTAGTTATACTTTCACTTTTTAATTACTATTTCACTTTTAGTCATATCAGTAAGTGCAATAATTAACACTAATAACCTCCTGTCATGCACAAACTTGCACATGTCTGCACTGGAGGTTTTATATTTATTTATATTTGCAGGTTTTGCATGAATTAAAAGCAACGACAATGTGAAGGTGATTCATTTTACAATTACTTTATCACTTTTAGTCATATTAGTCAGTGCAATAATTAACACTAATAACCTCCTGTGATTCACAAACTTGCACGTCTGTAATATTTATTCATAGTTTTAGGTTTTGCATGAATTAAAAGCGACGCCAATATTAAAGTGATTCATTTTACTCGTACTTTTTAATAACTATTTCCCTTTTAGTCATATCAATAAGTGCAATAATTAACACTAATAACCTCCTGTGATGCACAAACTTGCACATGTCTGCACTGGAGGTTTATTATATTTGCAGGTTTTGCATGAATTAAAAGCGATGACAATACAAAGATGATTCATTACCTCCGCCAAGGAGGTTTTGTTTTTGCCAGGGTTTGTTTGTTGGTTAGTTGGGGGGGGGGGGTGATCTGCTTTGGCGGAGGTCTGAACTCTGAGTGTTTTTGTAGTTTTACTGTTACTTTTTAATAACTATTTCACTTTTAGTCATAAGTGCAATAATTAACACTAATAACCTGTGATGCACAAACTTGCACATGTCTGCACTGGGGGTTTATATTTATTTATATTTGCAGGTTTTGCATGAGTTAAAAGCAACAACAATACAAAGGTGATTCATTTTACTCGTACTTTTTAAGTATTTCACATTTTAATATCAATAAGTGCAATAATTAACACTAATAACCTGTGATGCACAAACTTGCACATGTCTGCACTGGAGGTTTATATTTATTTTTATTTGCAGGTTTTGCATGAATACGAAGGTGATTCATTTTACTCTTACTTTTTAATTACTATTTCACTTTTAGTCATATAAGTGCAATAATTAGCACTAATAACCGTCTGTGATGCACATGTCTGCACTGGGGGTTTATATTTATTCTTACTTGCAGGTTTTGCATGAATTAAAAGTGACAACAATACAAAGGTGATTCATTTTACTCGTACTTTTTAAGTATTTCACATTTTAATATCAATAAGTGCAATAATTAACACTAATAACCTGTGATGCACAAACTTGCACATGTCTGCACTGGAGGTTTTATATTTATTTATATTTGCAGGTTTTGCATGAATTAAAAGCGACGTCAATACAAAGGTGATTCATTTTATTCGTACTTTTTAAGTATTTCACATTTTAATATCAATAAGTGCAATAATTAACACTAATAACCTGTGATGCACAAACTTGCACATGTCTGCACTGGGGTTTATATTTACTTATATTTGCAGGTTTTGCATGAATTAAAAGCGATGACAGTACGAAGGTGATTCATTGCTGCTAAAAAAAAGGGCGTCGACTGGATCCGTGCGTGATGTAGTTCGGCTTTATTCCGCGTCTGAACCGGGCTCAGACCGAACCTCCACAGGCTGCACTCGTTCGCGCCGCGGAAGGAGCGCGCAGCCTGTAAAGCGGCACTGCGGCATCGGCGTATCACTCCGCCCCGGTTCCCCTCTCTCTTCACCGGGATCCTGAAGCTCGGATCAGGGAGAGAGAGAGAGAGAGGAGCGGAGGAGAGGAGAGGAGGTGGAGGAGGAGACACCACCATGCTTTTCCTTTGCGGGATTTATTTTGTCAGCTCCGAGCCTTTCTAAGTGTCTTAATGTTTTTGTCTTTTTTTCTAGTGACCGAAGGCCTGCAACTTGTCCGGACGGTTCCTCCCCACTCGCAAGGGTTTGCATTTCTTGGTTTTGCATGACGTGTCTTGGAGCACAAAAAAAAAAAAAAAAAAAAAAAAAAAAAAAAAAAAGCCAAAAAAGAAACAGCACCAAAAAAAAAAAAAAAAAAACCTGCAGAGTGCGTTGGCTTGCTTTGCTTTTGTTGTGTGTGTAGTGCAGACTGGAGCTGAGGCAGAGGCAGAGGCAGAGGCTGGGCTCCTCTGCTGCTGCTGCTGCTGTGGGCTGGACTGGATTCCACAGCCTGAGCTCCACTGACAGCACAGGCAGACAAAAAGGACCCGAGCCAACACAAGGAAAACACTGAGACTGAGCTGGGAGAGCCGGGGCCGGTGCTCCCATCCAGTCTGAGCAGATTCTGAGCGGATGTGAGGATGTGCGTTTGTGTCATTAGAGGAGTGCAGGCATGGGGCATCAGGTTAAAGGCATAGGCACAGGAGAGAGAGAGAGAGAGAGAGAGAGAGAGAGGGGAAGCAGAGCCTGGACTGTGACTGTTATTCCTGCTTTGCATTTTTGGATTTGTTAGAAGGCACATCACCATCATCATCATCATCTTCATCTTGCATGGGGAGACATAATTGTGAATGGTTTTGCTGCAGAGTTGTGCTTGGATGTGTCTTTTGTTCCACATGCAGATGCTTGGAAATGTGCAGGGCTTTCCAACATGTGGGACTTTGCAGGGTGTAGCACAAGCTGTGGAGCACTACATGTATGAAGCAGATGAGCTGTGTGTGCTAACAACCTGTGTCCAAGGAGACAATGTAAAGTTGGAGAGATGGAGGTGGTGATGGTGGGGGGGTGGGGGTGGCTGTGACAGATTAGGTTTGGGTTTGTGCGCTGAAGCAGAAACGGTGTGATTCTTCAGGATTTTTGGAGGTATGATGAGTTTTTGTTTTGTTCAAAGGTCTGCAGATTTGTTGTAGTTGGTTCAGTTTTCTACCGTGCACACATACTGTCTGTGTGATGTCATGGATTATACACTTCATATTCCGGACACATACAGAAGCACACAGCACACATCCATGGCCAAATACAAAACCAAAAAAAACCCTGGATCCTGGAGGATTCTGTAAACTGGCTTCAGTCTGGTTTGGGTCGACTCTATATGTAAAGTGTCATGAGAGAACTTCTGTTATGATTTGGTGCCATAGAAATAAAACTGGACTGATTGATGGTTCAGTTTATTATAGTTTGGTCTTTGTTGGATCACTACATGTATGAAGCAGATGAGCTGTGTGTGCTAACAACCTGTGTCCAAGGAGACAATGTAAAGTTGGAGAGATGGAGGTGGTGATGGTGGGGGGGTGGGGGGTGGGGGTGGCTGTGACAGATTAGGTTTGGGTTTGTGCGCTGAAGCAGAAACGGTGTGATTCTTCAGGATTTTTGGAGGTATGATGAGTTTTTGTTTTCCAAAGGTCTGCAGATTGTTGTTGTTGTTGTAGTTGGTTCAGTTTTCTACCGTGCACACATACTGTCTGTGTGATGTCATGGATTATACACTTCATATTCCAGACACATACAGAAGCACACAGCACACATCCATGGCCAAATACAAAACCTCCGATCTGAAAAAATGACTTTTTTCAGGAAACAAAAAAAAAAAAGTGGATCCTGGAGGAATCTGTAAACTGGCTTCAGTCTGGTTTGGACCGACTATATGTAAAGTGTCATGAGAGAACTTCTGTTATGATTTGGTGCCATAGAAATAAAACTGGATTGATTGATTGATGGTTTAGTTTGACTGTAGTCTGGTCTTTGTTGTTGTCGTCAGGTGACCTTCATGTCATAAGAAAGGACAGGATTATGTTGCAGATGGACTAAACATGTGGACTCATCCTGGTTCTCACCATTTAATGTGAAAACTCAAAATGTAAACATTTGCAGATAGCAGGTTTTGTTTTTTGGCCATCGACATGTGTTTTTTTTTTTTTTAGTCCACAGTCCAGTGTGGCTTTAGGCCTGGACTGTGTGTTCTGCTGTGAGAAGGCTGCAGAAGCAGACTGTAAACTGTAGAATGTTCATCTGACAGCGGCCACATGCCTCCAGTGTCAGTGGAGGAATGACCTGTGGAGTGCAGGCTGGTGTCATCAGAGGGTTGGACATGTGTGTACGTTTCATTAACAGCATGAGGAAAACTTCAAGGACGTCTGAGGACTGGGTTAGACCTGCGTTCACATCAGAACGACTGTAGCTTCTGCGCTAACGAGGGTTTGTGACTGACAGTATCCAAGGTGATGCTGTAAACCAGGGCTGTCAAACTCATGTTAGTTCAGTTCCACATTCCCCCAAATATGATCTCATGTGGGCTGCACCAGTAAAATAATAATAACAGCGAGAAACGTACATTTATATGATAATTACACTGGGTTACAAAAAAATGTTTTTTGCAAGTTGTCGAGGTTTTTTCAACTGAATTCGGACCATTTTGCAGCGCTAAATCCAAAACTGACATCTGTTTTTCTCAGTCAGGTTAGGGTTTTTTTGCTAATTTGATTTTGAAAAATTTGATCTTCTCACAAAATATAATAATTAATACCAAAGTCAGATTGGTAAGCACACTTTATGAAACTTGTGACTTGATTCCTGTTAGGTACAATGGTGTATTCAGCGCAGATGGAGCAGAATACGTCAGGCTTATTTTTGCAAGATCTTCTAGTCGAAGCCATTTCATTCACCTGTAATATTAAAAAAAACAATCATAAACTGGCAAAAGTAAAATCTTCAGAACTCGTTTATTGCAAGAAATATGAAAGAATTTTGTATCATATGATGTGAAAAGGCCCATAAATGTAAGCAGAAATGTTCAAAAGCCAATATGTAGCAGAGTTCAGAAAGTTGACCTGATTGAGCAAAATGAATGTGATTTTTGGATTCAGCACCAAAATGATCCTAAATCAGCTCAAAAAACTGAAACAATACATTTGTTGTTGACCAGTGTAATGTTTACCTCTACAAACTTTCGGTAAAAATATGAATAATATGAACAACATGAAAGGTCTGAAGAAAAACAAGTGCAATTTGAACAATCTTCTGCCTCAGTTTATCAGTTTATCATTTACACATGTGCGTTACAACTTACATTACTATTACAAATGCACCAAACATTTAGTAACGGGCACAATATTTGGTAAAATTCCATTTACTGTGCTTCTCTCAAGACATTTTCAGGTTCATATTTGTTCAGGTTATTCACATTATTTGTAAAAGGATACTTTAAGATAAACATTTTCATGTAACACTGGTCTACAGTTTTTTAGAAATGATTTGCTTCAGACATTAAATGTGCTAAATGTTACGTATTTTAATAAGATTAATTGGAAAATAAATGACAAAAGTGCCGGTTTGCTAAAGTTTTCAAGGTATATGATTAAATGTTATTCCACATATATATTGGTTTATGTACATTTATATAATAGTTGTATAAATCTTCCACTAATAGAACCTGTAAAGTGAATGTATTCTAACGTGCAGACAGTGTTTGGAAGTAGATCTTGTAGCTCTGACACAAATATTCCTTTGGAGTCAAACCCATTCTCTCATTAATTCTTGAATTTCACATTTTGACCCAAGGCTGTAACTTGGAAACTTCAGCCAACCAGTATTTATGACTGGATTTTCTTTATCAGTGACTCTCATGTGGTAAAATTTCATTACTTTTATTCTGGAAGCATTTTCTTAGCAGATCAGCGTAATTTAACTTTTTTACACTAAAGCAAAGAGAAAATTTCTAGTGGTCATTATTTATAAGTTATCATAGTATTTTACTGGTTCTGACCCACTGGAGATCATATTGACCTGTATGTGGAGCCTGAATTAAAATGATTTTGACACACTGATTAATTTCTTCAGTGTAATAGTAGTTTGCATTTCACAAATTCATCCCAGGGGCCGGATTGGACCCTTTGACGGGCCGGATTTGGCCCCCGGGCCGCATGTTTGACACCTGTGCTGTAAACTGAGATTATTGGAAAGAAAGCTGTATTCATTCAGATTCAGACCAGGATGTATGTGTGTGTGTGTGTGTGTGTGTGTGTGAGTGTGTTTGTGGAAGAGCTTTTCATCCAGGAGGAGTTCATATTAGTTTATTATTCGGTCTTGAACTGCAACACTGACGCTGCTTCACTTTGCAGAATTCTGTATTTATTTAATGTTGTCACAGGTTTTGCTGCTCATATGTGGATGTTCTATTGAGTCGTAAAACTAGCAAACAAACTCAGCAGCAGAAGTTGAAGGTTGTAGACTGTTGACAACTTCCTGTTCCTCTTGGATGTTTTCCCTTTTGTTTTAGGCTCAGCAGCCGTTACAGTCGGTTTAATTATTAACCTATAAACACCCAGCGTTACTTATGTCAGTTCCCGAAGGAAATTTTCTCCATATATAAGCTTTCTTAAGTGATTTATCACCATTTATTTATAATATGATCCTCTGTATTTTGTATTTTATCAGTATAAATCATGTTTTTTCCTGTATTTAATTCCCTGATCATGAAAATGTTGATAAAAGCTCAGATTGAAGTCAAAGGTTATTATATCAAAAACAGATAAAATTGAAGTAAGAGCAAGTTTTTCAGTCAAATCTCTCATTAACTGAACATAAACCCAGTGTGTCCATCCACTGTCATTGATCCAGCTCCATGGGTTTTACTGATGAATCAATGTTGTAGAAGATGACGGTGTTTCCACGGTAACTACAGAGCCTGTGTTTCGTAAATTTTTTTATTCATTTTGTTCATTTTTTATTAATTTATTTATAATTTTGGTTGTTTTCCTTCATTTCATACTATATTTTGCTTACTTTCCTAAATTTTCTTGCCTCTTTTTTTTAATTTATCTTCAATTTTGTTCATTTTGTGACTTATTTTGTCTGTTAATTATTATTTGGTTGATGGTGCTATCTGTTTTTTGCTATTTGTTGCTTGTTTTACTCTTTTTTTGCCTCATTTTAGTACATTTTTTGATTATTTTTTCATGTTATTTATTGTTTTGTAATTTTTTTAAAATTCTTTTTTGTTCATTTTATTTAACATATATAAACCCAGTGTGTCCATCCACTGTCATTGATCCAACTCCATGGGCTTTACTGGTGAATCAGTGTTGTAGAAGATGACGGTGTTTCCACGGTAACTACGGAGCCTCTGAACGTCCAAATATGGTCTTATCTGATGACCATGAAAAGATGAAGAACTGTATTTTACACCAATTATTTCCATGGATTGATAGAATTAGTGGATCAACAGGTATGAAACAGTTTAGATCAGTAGATGGTTTTAAGTGGTTTTGGTCTTTGAGGGGTTATTACTAAAAACAGACCAAATACTGAAAAATCTGAAATGTTATAGAAAAATATTTGGATAAACACCATAAAACGGTGATTTAAAAAAAACAACTTTGTTCATCTTGTACAACATTGATTCATCAGAAAAACCCATGGAGTTTCATAAATGACAGTGAATGGAGTTTTTATGTTCAGTTATTGATTTATTTACTGAAAAAGTCACTTTTTCTTCAGTTTTCTCTGTTTTTGATGCAATAACCCTCAACTTTAATCTGAGCTTTTATGAACGTCTACATGATCAGTGAATTAAATACAGGAGAAAACATAATCTTTCACTAAAAAAAAAGCAAAATGCAGATGATAATATTACAATAAATGGTGATAAATCACTTTAAAAACGGTTAAATAGATTTTTTTTTTTTAATCATTTGGGAACTCCCACAGAAGTAGCACTGGGTCTTTAAGGGTTAATTTACAAATGTTATTATATATTAACATGCATTTTAAGAGCATTAACCCCCTGTGATTGGTTCATATTTGACATGTGTTCCAAAAAAGTCACTTTTTCTTCAGTTTTCTCAGTTTTTGATACAATAACCCTCAACTTCAATCTGAGCTTTTATGAAGTTCTACATGATCACGTCCAAATGGGTCATATCTGATGACCATGAAAAGATGAAGAACTGTATTTTATATCAGTTATTTGCATGGATCTATAGGATAAGTGGCTCAACAGGTATTCAACGGTTCAGATCAGTAGATGGTTCTGATCGGTGATGGATGTTTGGGTTTTTATGGGTGAAAGTAGGACCAGAGAAGAAACAGTCGGTAAAATGTACATATTATGTGCACGTTAATTAGACTGAGACCAAACCAGCACTGAATGTAGAGCTGCAACCGATTAATCGATTAGGTGCTCGAAGTGAATGGAAAAATTCACGATTCAATTAATAGACTTGAATTGTTTGAAGGGAAATATTCTATTGCAGTTTTCCTGAATTGAAGCTTCTTTAACCCCTTCATGCACAGTGGTCACTCCAGTGGTCACTCCAGTGGTCAGTTCTTCTCCAGCTGTTCTCTGTATATTCATGGGTTTTGTTGTTTTAGTTCCATTTCAGCCGACACAGTGGACACTCATGCACCATCCCATACACTGACATTCAGACCAGTACTGTCACTTTGCTGTTCTAGATAAACCTGATCTGCACTAACATGTTTGAGTGTAAATCAGTTGCTAATAAAAATTGGGAATTTGATAAAATGTGAGAAAACATCAGATTAGCTGCGTTAAAAATGTTTTGATTTGATAGTTTTCACACAGTTTATCACTTTGATATTTGCATTCTTTGCTTCAAAAATTAAACACATGGTGTCCAGTGGATTGGACATTTTTGGAACTCCATGAAAAACTATGAAGGTAGATTTGTTTCTTTATTGCTTTAACAAAAAAAATGTATTTTCAATAAAAAAAAAAAAAAATCCAAAAAATGTAATATTTGAATGTTTCTGCAACAGAAGGTACATTGTGCCAATTATTGTTATTATTATTATTTTTTTAAATACAACTTGGTTAAATTCTTTCAGTGGTGTATCAGTACTTTTTGAACATTTTGAGCACAATTTCAACAATACCGTGATAATAATGATAACTGTGATAATTTTGGTCACAGTAACTATGATATAAAATGTTCATATGGTTCCATCCCCAGTTGCTTGTCTCATGACCAACTGGTTCTCCAGATTATCTATGGATTTATATTCTCTCATGCTTTTGTGCGTCACAGTAAGCGTCCGTGTGAAACACAACAGTGGAACCAATGTTTAACAGCAGAGAAATGAAGGAAACAAAGCTGTGATTCAGGAGAACTGTGGTTGAATGACTTTTGTGGATCACTGTGAGTCCATTAATTGGTTGCAGCTCTAACTGAATGGATCACCAGACGCTCAAGACACTGTAGCGAAGTGAAATTCCTGTTAATGAACGTCTAAAATGTGATGGTTCTAAACAGTTTGGGTCACAAGCTTAAAGCAAAGCCTTTAGAGACGTGAGTGAAGGAGCGTAAAATGAGCTCATCTTAACCTAATGACCGGGCAGTGTAAGAAAACCCGGTGTATCAGCAGGAGAGTCGAATAAAAGGCTGGTCCTGCTGCAGGTAGAACGGTAACGACCCCCCCTTTTGGAAAATGGCTGGAGGACTAAATGCACAGTTGAACTTGCTGAGTGAACATGTTGCAAATGCATGCTCTCTCTGTCTTTATTTTGCAGGAGGGAGAGTTTGCTGACCTTGGGTAAGAAGAGTCAGATCCCGGAGAAGAAAGATGTGGCGTCACCTGCTCAGCTGGCCGCGGCAGGACGTGTTCACCGAGCAGACGTTGGCTTTAACGTGAAACGCTCTTCTTCCTGTGGCGGATTCGACACCTTGGCCATAGAACGCGTTTAATAGCTCATTTTACACCTCTGTCATCGGATTTGATGGACCGCCTTTGGGGATGTTTGCTTGGAACCTAGCTGCACTTCAGTGACCCCACGCAGGGTTTGGGTGTATCTCTTGGATATTACATGGTTACCTTGGATCTAATACTTCGATAACAATCGCTGGGATATTTCAGGGATTCTCCTCGAGGGTTTTTTAACACAAGTGGAGGTCGAGCTGTGCCGGTGGTCGGCACTTGAAGAGTTTGATTATCTCTAAGAGGAGGATTTATCTGGATGTTTCCTGTGAAGAACATGGAGGGCCCTCGATCCAGCGGCCTCCGCAAGAAGAGGAAGTCCAGGTCGGAGCGGGATCGGGAGAGGAGATCAAATGGGATAAGGAACAACCACGTCAAGGGGGGGTCGGTGGTGTTCCGCTTCTCGTCGGATTCGGAGCGGGAGGGTTCCAGGGAGCCTTCCTCGTCTCGGCCCAGACCCCCGCGGAGAAAGCGAAAGGAGTCTAGTTCAGCGGAGGAGGACATCATCGACGGCTTTTCCATCACGGGGTTCGTGTCGTTGGAGGCTCTGGAGGTAAGTGTTCCAACGCCGCCGCCACGCTGCTTTACCTGAGCTGTGCTTAAAGGTGTGGGTGCCAATCCCAGAATGCTTTGCAGAAAGAGGTGTTTGTTGTTGTGCTGAAAACTGCTCCCCCTTCTGAAGTCAGCCATGAACAGGACAATACTGCACTTATGGTTTTATCTGTTTACCTTCTGGAGGGTTTTTTATTATGTTTTATTGCATCTTGTTTGTGTTTATTTGATCTTATTTATTTCTTTATTCGTCTCCATGCTACTCTACTGTTGAACGGTGGAACACTGAACACTTTTTGTCTTGACATTCGATCCAGTACCTGCCGAACAGGTTCAATGTATGTTTTTTATAGTACTGCCAAATGCAATCACTATGTCTGCAAAACAAATCTACCCACGGGTACAAATAAAGGAACCTGGAACCTTAATATTAAAGAATCTGCAAACTGTAAGGTACATAAAACCTTCAAGTTAAATCTTAGACACAACACACAAAAACTATGACAATAAAAACAGATACTGTTGAAAACTACATACAGTTTTCAGCAGGGAGCAGAATTTGGCACCGGGTACCACCGAAAACTGCACCCCCCATCAGAATACACTTGTGAAGCTAAAGAAGTGAGTTGACTTCAGCAGCTCACATTTGGAGTAGGGATGGAACCATATGAACATTTCATATCACAGTTATTGTGACCAAATCGTCACAGTTATCATTATTATCGCGGTATTGTTGAAACATGCTCAAAATGTTCAAAAAGTACTAATACACACACTGGAATAATTTAACCAAGTTGTATTTTTTTTAAAAAAAAAAACAGCAACAAAAAAAATAAAATAAAATAAAATAATAGGCACAGTGTACCCTCTGTGTCAGAAACATTCCAATATTAACCCTTAGTGGTCTGAGCCTATTTTGTCTGTTTTTCAGTCCTTTTGATTTGGCCTTTATATACTATAGAAACAAATGTTTACTATACCCATGTTTGGGATCTGTTTTTTCAGCACAGCTTCATCTATATCATCTGCCTATTGGGGCTGTAAGAAAATATCAGTTCTGGAATATATTGCGATATTTCATTTCACAATACTGTATCGATATTAAAAAGTACTGTATCGATATTTTTAGATATTTATTCAAATGCAGATATTGTGGAGGCTCTTTTTTTTCTTACATTTTATTTATTATTATTTAACACTCTTTTATTAAATAATGTTGGTTCCTTTGTTGGGTTTGAACTCCAATCCTGTTCTGATGTTAGTTGTGAACTAATAGAATCTGAACATTTGAACAGGATCTGAAACTGGAATGTCTGTGAAACAGAATGTCAGTTTGAACACAGTTGGAACATTTGGTGATAGAACATTAGATCCTGTTGGGATCAAATAAAAATGTGTTTAGTATTTGTGCAGATTTCTGCTGGAATTCAATTCTCCAAGGAAATAATCATTAAAAAAAAAAAAAAAAGAAACAAACAAAAAATTGCCTTTTAACAGTATCATGATATATCGTTATATATCATATTGTGATCCTAGTATTGTGATTTGTATCGTATCACCAGATTCTTGCCGATACGCAGCCCTACTGTCTATTATTTTTTTTCACATTAACCTAATATAAAAACATAACAGGCGAAAAAAAACACAAAAAATAAATAAAATCCAATTTGAAAAATGTCTATAATTTATTGCATAAATAACACACAGATGTTTAATGAACCTTTTCAAAGACTTTAAAGTGAATATTGGTTCCAAATATTAGTATAGAAAATTAAAATTGTAATAAATTCAAACTATACTGAAATATTTGATATAAAAGCAGATCTTTACATAGGAGTTTTCTCCCCTAAAAGTGCGGTAATCAAACACAGTTATCATGAGAATTAGAATTTAAACACTAACACTAACTGTGATTTTACCACCGTTTATCGTTATACCGGTAATCGTTGCATCCCTAATTTGGAGCTCTTCTGGTGCGACAGGGTGCATTTGGTGGCCGTGGCCCTCTTCGTGGCTGACTTGGGTGGGGGGTGTTGTTTTTCTCAGCTGCTGTACGCTGTGGTTCTGGTCGGGGAGTGGAACTGGGCCCAACACTGGTTCGGTCCTGCAGCCCCGTGCCTCGGACTGGGTGTGTTTTCAGGCTCTGGTGTGAGCTGGAGTTGAACAGATGTAGCTTTTAAACGTAGCGCTGCAGCCAGAGATGACTGTGTGTCACTGAGAGGCGTTTTGTTGAGAGTCTGCTCTGGATTTGTTTTCGCAGGAGTTTTCTGCCAAAGCCCTGGCTGCTACATGAGGGATGTCGGGCTCCGGTTGTAGCGGTTGTCGCGCCTTTGTACGATTCAGAGTGAAAAAGCAATTTGATCCATGTTTCAACAGTTACTCAGAGTGGGAGTAATTTATTGAGCACTGGCGATCCGTTTTCCTTGGAACACAAACTAGGCACAGGCTGCTGACGTATGACTTCCACCAGGAAAACATCCACACACACACACACACACACACACACACATACACACACACACACACACACAAACACACACACAAGTGGCACAAATTCAACACATTGGACGATAAATGAGGAGTTTAAGAGCCACTGTTCACTTCTACAACAACACACTTCAGTCTTTAAGGGTCAGGGGGTCAAACATTTAGAGCACAGGTGTCGAACATGCGGCCCTGAACCACATGGACAATCAATGGGATTTGATGGAGAACAAAAAAATAATGCAACTTTCTTTCTTTGGGATCCCTATTAGCGGTACCACAGCTACAGCTCTTCTTCCTGGGGTCTTTACATTAACCCTTTCATGCACACTGGTCACTACAGTGGTCAGCTACTCTACAGCTGTTCTCTTGTATATTCATGGATTTTGTTTTTCTTTTCGTTTTTTTTTTTTTGTTTGTTTGTTTTTTACACATATCTTTATTACAGTTTTAAGACACTACATATCTTTTCTGACATGAATTGGTAACATTATGTGGATCTCTCCTGAGCATAAACCCCCAGAATCATAAGCCCTCCCCATAGTTTTCACACAGTTCATCAGTAAATACATGTTTCTGTGCATCAAAAATTAAACGTGGTGTCCAGCTGAGTGGATATTTTTGCAACTTCATGAAGATTTTTTTTTTTTTTTTATGTATTTTTAAAAATTTTTAAAAATTATTTTTATTTTATTATTTTTTTTATTTATTTATTTTTCAGAAGAACATTTTCAATCACATTGTTTTTTTCATGCCTAAAGAGGAATAAAAACACTCAGGAAAAAATTTTTGATTAAGGTTCTCATAATTCGTGCATGAAAGGGTTAATCTTTACAACTTGTCAATGCAAATAACATACAATATAATCATTCAAAACAATTTTCACATTTCACTGTTACTGTATCTGAAGGAGTGTGACGGGGATCCTCTGACCTTTAAACACAAGGGAAATGTTTGCATCCTCTCATTTCATGTCTGCTGTCAGATCCTCGTCTCTTTTTGCCGGTGTGATCGTCTGGATAGTAGAAGCTGTCCTCACTTCACCTCCGTTACCCAGTTTTCACAGTTTCTTCATGTTTTTTTCCCTCATTTTAAGTCAGTTCCTCATGTTCGGTTTGACCTTTTCGATGGTCTTTCCATCGACGTTATCGCTTTCATTCTCTCGAGTTTGAGGATCAAATCAGCAAGTAGTTTTAGAGAAGGCATATTTATACACTGTAAAAAAAAAAATAAAACAAACAGTAAAAAAAACCCAGTAATATTCCGGCAGCAGGGCTAACTCCACCTCCCATTTGTTGGTAGTATTTGGATGTTCTCTTCGTTGCTGTGTGTGGGTGCAGGTGCGTTCCTTTTTGCTGATGGTTTGGTTGAAGTGCTGCTGTGAAGCTCGTCTTTGTTAAACTGTTTCTACCTGTGTTCCAGCCTACATGGTGTATATTCAGTACGTTTGTGTAGATTTTCATTCATCCTTCAAGAGCAAAGACACGACGGCAGAGAAACACAAACAAGGTCAACGAGTCTGCTCTGTTATTAAAGATTAAAGACGGTAAACACGTCTTGAAACGCTGGGGTTTGTGTGCGTTTCCGAGCCGTTGTGACACACTTTTCCTGCCTGTCTGTAAATGTGCTCGTGCATATGACAGCGGCGGCGTGTCTTTGTGTGTCAGGTAAAGTTGAACTGCTCTCAGGTCAGACCCCTGGAGCTCCATGCTAGTGTTCTCCATCTGTCACCGCCCAGGCCTGGGCTGCATGTGCACGACGCTGCGTAGGCTTCCAGTGTGAGGCTGGAGATGGCGGCCGTCAAACACACAAATGCGAAAATGACACTGAACATTAGAGCGGAAAGATATATTGTTATTGTATAGATATTTAGATATGAACATTCAAGATATTAATATAGAAAAAGAAACGATATAAATGATATAGATTTCCCCTGTGCTCGCCCTGCAAGTACAGCTGTGGAAGTCACAACAAATTTAATTTATTCGTACTTCATGTTAATGTTGATGACTGGCAGTGAGTTCTTATAAATAAAACTGCACTTTCCACATTCTTTTGTATTATGATGTTTGTATTTTTCTGAAAAATGTCTGGTTTTCACCGAACCCGTAGTCACATCGTATCATATCCAAATCGAGATATCTGGTACGAATATCGAGATATGAAATTTTGTCCATATGGTTCAGCCCTACTTAACATACAGGGGTTGGACAAAATAATGGAAACACCTTCACCTCAGGATGATAATGCCCCAATCCATACAGCTAGAATTGTTAAAGAATGGCATGAGGAACATTCTAATGAAGTTGAGCATCTCGTATGGCCGGCACAGTCCCCAGACCTCAACATTATTGAGCATTTATGGTCAGTTTTAGAGATTCAAGTAAGACGTCAATTTCCACCGCCATCGTCTCTAAAAGAGTTGGAGGGTATTCTAACTGAAGAATGGCTGAAAATTCCTTTGGAAACAATTCACAAGTTGTATGAATCAATACCTCGGAGAATTGAGGCTGTAATTGCCACAAAAGGCGGACCTACACCATATTAAATTATATTTTGTTGATTTTTTAAGGTGTTTCCATTATTTTGTCCAACCCCTGTATTAACCCTCAGTGGTCTGAGCCTAGTTTGGCCGTTTTTCTGTACTTTTGATTTTGCTTTTATATACTATACAGCACAGGGGTCAAACATGCGGCCCGGGGGCCAAAACCGGCCCGCCAAAGGGTCCAATCTAGCCCACGGGATGAATTTGCAAAGTGCAGAAGATATTAACAGTCAAGGGCGTTGAACTCGAAAATAACAGCATAATAATCTAGAAATAATGACTCCAGATTGTCTTCTTGGTTTAACCCTTTCATGCATAGTGGTCACTACAGTGGACAGCGGTTCAAAGCCGTTCTCTTCTATATTCATGGGTTTTGTTGTTTTAGTTCCATATCAGCCAACACAGTGGACGCTCATGCATTATTCCATAACACACTGACATTCAGACCATTCCTGTAACTTCACTGTTTTTGAAAAACCTGATCTGCACTGACATACTTGAGTGTAAACCACTTGTTTTTTTGTTTTTTGTTTGTTAGACACAAAGGTTTTTTTTGCATATTATCTCCATGAAGTGAGTAATAACTAGCATTAGAGTATGTTAAAATGCGAGAAAACATCAGATTTGCAGCATTAAAAATGTTTTTATTTCATTTTCATGTTACTTTCTTACGGAACAGGATTAGGCTTGTATCTCTAATTTCTATGTTTTAGAGTGAAAAAAGTTAAATTATATTATCAAAATTTTTTACACCCTTTAAAAAAATGTGAAAAACATGAACAACCATGACCAAAATGAAATTTATTTAGAAAAAAAGTACAGTTTTAACAATTTATGCCATTATTTGGCCTCAGCTTCTCATTTCCACATGTTCATTACAACTTACAGATCACAGTGGATCTACAAATACACAAAACATTTAGTAACACAGACATTTCAGATTGTTCATATTTGTTCAGGTTTTTCACATTTTTTGTATAAGGCTAGTTTGTAAATGTTAACATTTTTGTATAATTTTACTTTTTTTTTTTTTTACACTAAAACAAAGAGAAAAATGTGTGGTTTCATTATTTATAGGTTGCTATGGTAGTATTTTACTGGTCTGACCCACTTTAGATGGAATTGACCTAAAGTTATTTTGACATCCTTGATTGTTAATATCTTCAGTGTAATTTTTGTGTTTCACTAATTCATCCTGCTGGACCCACTGGCGGGCTGGTTTTGGCCCCTGGGCCGCATGTTTGACACCCCTGATGTAATAGTTTGCTATACTATGTTGCAAATAAACGCTAATTTTAGACACATTTAGTCTATATAATGTCTATTATTGTGGACAGAGGCAGTAAATCCAGGTGTAGATTACTGCACAAAGGGTCAGGATCTGTCCAGTCAGTCCAGCTGTGATTTACAAGGAGGACAATTAGTACTGGACAAACAAGAACTGAAACTATGAATTATGAAAGAGCTGCAGCATCTGAAACTGACCACAGTGAACATCTGACACAGAAACAGAACCACAGTGCTGCAGTTTCACAACCACAGTGTCATGTCTGTTATGTTTGTGATTGTCTCTTTCTCAACTCACTATTTATTTTTTATTAGTAAGTTTATTTTCAGCAATTACTAGAAATTTCAGGCGACCCCATTTGAATTCCAGGCGACCCCACCTGGGGTCCCGACCCCAAGGTTGAAAAACACTGTACTATATCAACATAAAAGGCCAAAAAACAAACAAAAAATATGAGATCCGAAAATTTGGAATTTTTTTTTTATAATTTAATGTATAAATACCTCAAAGATGCTTCATGAACCTTTTCAAAGACTTTAAAAGTGAATCTTGGTTCCAAATATTAGGTATAGAAAATTAAAATTGTAATAAATTCAAACTATACTCAAATATTTGACATAAAAGCATATTTTTACACAGGTGTTTTCTCCACAAAAGTGCATTAATCAAACACAGTTACCATGATAATTAGAATTTAAACGGAAATACTAACCTTTGGCAATTTTACCGCAGTTTCATTATACCGGTAATCGTTCAGGTGTGGACTCTGCTGTCTAATCCATGTGTAAAATGATGCTGTTGTCCAGTCTTTATGTTTTCTACAAACTGATGCATGAAGTAAACGTTGTGAGCTCATAGAAGTGATGCTGTTCAATTAAATATTAGAGCATCAGATTTGACCTGTTGTGTTCTATTCAAGGTTTTATTAACCCTTTCATGCACACTGGTCACTACAGTGGACAGCTGTTCAAAAGTGTTCTCTTGTATATTTGTCAGGGTAGAGACTGCGATCTGGTAGGATCGGCGATTCTACCAGTAGAGACTCCGATCGGAGTCTCTACTGATAGAAACTCCGATCGGAGTCTCTACTGATAGAAACTCCGATCTTACCAATAGAATTGCCAAATGCAAAGTTAATGTTGAAATTCCAAAGGTTTTGAGAAAATTGTTGTCATTTATATTTCACAAATGGTTTTAATATTTGGTGCTTTCCATAAATTATTCATATATTATGTGAGCGTGCTGAGACTAACTAAAAAGTCCAGATGTGGTCATTGTACACATATAGTTTGAATATTTTAATACTAACCCTAACCCTAATTTCAACATTAACTTTGCATTTGGCAGTTCTATTGGTAAGATCGTAGTCTCTACCAGTAGAGACTCCGATTGGAGTTTCTACCAGTAGAGACTACGATCGGAGTCTCTACTGGTAGAATCGCCGATCCTACCAGATCGCAGTCTCTACCCTGATATATTCATGGATTTTGTTGTTTTAGTTCCAGATCAGCCAACACAGTGGACGCTCATGCATCATCCCATACACTGCCATTCGTACCATTTCTGTAACTTTGCTGTTCTAGATAAACCTGATCTGCAGTAAGATGTTTGAGACTAACAAAACTAATTGTTATTACACTATAATTAACAGGGTTTTTTTTGCATATTATCTCCATGCAGGTACGTTAAAATGTGAGAAAACATCAGATTAGCAGCATTAAAAATGTTTTTATTTCATAGTTTTCACACAGTTTATCAGTAAATACATGTTTCTTTGGTTCTAAAACTAAATGCATGGTGTCCAGCTGAGTGGACATTTTTGTAAGTCCATAAAAATAGGCTAACAAAAATCAATAGAATTATTATTTTTATGCCTAAAGAGGGATAAAAACACTCAGGAAAAAACTTGTGATTAAGGTCCTCATAATTCATGCATGAAAGGGTTAAAGTGTAGGATTGAGCTGTACTGGTATTTCCATCTGTTAAATCCAAATTATTACTGTGAACACTGGTATCGATCCAGAATTCCCCCTTCAGTTTAGAAGGAATAATACAGATAATAATGAACAGACAAAGGAGACGGAGCTGGACTGTTTCCATCAGTTTGTCTATTTTTAGTTGTGTTCACTGGTGTGTTCGGTGTGTGTGTGCGTGTGTAGTTCAGGGACTGTACGTTAAACGGTGAGTTGTGTTTTCATTATGATGCTATTTGTGTCATTACGCCGCTCCGGGGCTCCACTATGGTCCTCTCCAACCCCCTCTGAACCGCTAACCGTTAGCTCACTATTGTTTCTCGTAAACACTTGTGATGTCTCTTCCAGTTGGAGCTCAGCGGCTTCATTTTCCCAAAACCCAAACTCTTTCACCTCAAATTGAGCAAGAAATTACAAAGACCCATTGAGGCTTTCTTCATTCGTTTCACGGAGATCAAAGAAGGCCGCTGCAGATGTCTGTTTCAGGCAGTTTACCCAGCACCACTGCTATCGCTGCACTTGAAGAAATGAGGAAATTATTGAGCGGCTTCTCCTCTCAAACCTTTACTGTGTTTCAGCCGTTTGACTTGAAAGGGCTTCAGAACCTGGACATGGCCCCGCCGACCAAAGTGGATTTTTAAAATGATGCCTCAGTTAACCCACGGCTCCGTTATTTCCACATAATTAGTAGTTTGTAGTCGCTTTAACATCGGACATCTGCACCAAACTTTACCCAGATTTACTAAATGTCCAAAAACAGACGTGTGTAATGTCGGTTTGTCCATTAAATCACAAATGCGATGATTTGTTTGTTTATTATCGCGAAATGGCACGAGAAGTCATTCCATACACATGGAGATGAACGTAAATATGGTGTTGATTTACAGATATATACATTATTATATGTTTCCCCTCTGTCTCCTACTAAATTAAAAAATGATTGGGTTTCCTGTAGAGCTGCAACCGATCGACTCAGTGATCCAGAAAAAATCCTTCAACCACAGTTCTTCTGAATCACACCTTTGTTTCCTTCATTTCTCTGCTGTTAAACATTGGTTCCACTGTTGTGTTTCACACGGACGCTTATTGTGACGCACAAAGAAGCTTCAGTTCAGGAAAACTGGAGTAGAATATTTCCCTTCAGTCAGCTCCAGTCGATTAATTGAATCATGAATGTTTGCATTTGCTTCAAGCACCTAATCGATTAATCGTTTCAGCTCTAGTCCACACATACTGCGACACGTTTCTTCTTCTTCTTCTTCTCCTTCTTCTTTTCTCCTCCTCCTCCTTCTTTTCTTCTTCTTCTTTTCTTCTTCTCCTTCTCATCCTCCTCCTTCTCCTTCTTTTCTTCTTCTTCTTTTCTTCTCCTTCTCATCCTCCTCCTTCTCCTTCTTTTCTTCTTCTTCTTTTCTTCTCCTTCTCATCTTCCTCCTTCTCCTTCTTTTCTTCTTCTTCTCCTCCCCCTCCTCCTCCTTCTTCTGCTTCTCCTTCTCCTCCTTCTTCTTCTTTTCTTCTTCTTCTTCTTCTCCTTCTTCTCCTTTTCTTCTCCTCCTCCTCCTCCTTTTCTTCTTCTCCTTCTCCTCCTTCTCCTTCTTCTTCTCCTCCTCCTCCTCCTTCTTCTTCTTCTCCTTCTTTTCTTCTTCTTCTTCTCCTCCTCCTCCTCCTCCTCCTTCTTCTTCTCCTTCTCCTTCTTCTCCTTCTTTTCTTCTTCTTCTCCTCCTCCTCCTTCTTTTCTTCTTCTCTTCTTCTTCTTGTAACCTACGTCAACATCTGTTTTTTTAATTCACCTGACTCTAGCTGTGAAAAAGGTCTTTCCGTTGCAGTTTCGTGTATATACCATTTGCACTACACCTGAAAAACCACTTCTTATTGTAAACATTGCACTTTTTTTCTTCAGAATTTTCACTTTGTTCATATTTGTTCATGTTGTGTTCAAGTACAGTTTGTAGGTGTAAACATTTTCATCATGGAATTTGACTTTTTCACTCAAAAACATAGAGGAAACTTTGGAGTTGACATTATTTCTCAGTTCTTCTCCTATTATTTTTGACTGGTCCGGCCCACTTTAGCTCATATTAGTCTGAATATGGAACTGAACTGAAGTGACTTTGACAGCCCTGCTCGAAGCTCTTGAAACACTCACAGTCCGCTGACGTCCTGCAGGCTTTGTCACTCGTCTAAATAAATTTTCCTCCCAACGTCATTTGTTACACGCCATAAAGAACAGAAGTCAACAGATCCAGAGTCTGCACAGACAGTTTTCAGGCCGACGCTGGGCACAGTGCATGGGCTGCATATGGACGGGGCTGGAGGGCGGCCTGGTGGACGCTCAGTGGAGTGGATGCTTCAGTTACCTCGTACGAGCAGGGTCACAGATGGCACGAAGAAAGGAAGAACCAACAGCAAGTGTCTGGTGGAGTGTCGAGCCAATGTTCCACACCAGAACACAGTCTGAGCTGCAGTGGACGGACCGACACACGTCAGATCATTTCACTGATCTGAGGTTTTATTATGGGTTTTTTTATTTTTATTTTGTGTAATTGAACTTAATGAAAGGCTCAGAAAAGGTTAAATTGATGCATTTTCATTTGCATCACCGAGATTTCCCTGGTTAAAAGAGTGGATAGATGAAAAAAAAAAACAACAGAAAATAACGCAATGATAAAAAAAATAATAATAATAAATATATTCAGTGCCAATGAAAACGCAACACTTGAAGATTCTCATATTTTTTTAAATCGATGAGGATTTTTATTCCATAAGCTCTTTGGAATTAATCATAGGCCATTTCTGTACAGTAAAAATAAGAAAATCACATCCAAATTTGTTGACAAAAAATAAGGATAAAGAAGGAAACTCCAGGACCCCCAAAACCAACAGTCACAAGGCGGTCCTGGAGGTTCTGCAGCTCAGTGTAGCGGTCCTGCTGTGGCGTGGTCACAGGTGCTGGTCCAGGTCCAGGTCTGTCTGCAGTTGTCCAGTTTCTTCATGCCTCTGTTGCATCCTGACTATGGTGGACACATTGCATCCAAAACGGTGCACCACCTGCCGAGCACAGATTCCGGCCTCCAGGAGCCCCATAGCATGGCATCTGTGGTCAGGTGTCAGTCTGGGCATCGCTGAGTT
The DNA here is from genome assembly GCF_902148855.1 of Sphaeramia orbicularis. Taxonomy (NCBI): domain Eukaryota; kingdom Metazoa; phylum Chordata; class Actinopteri; order Kurtiformes; family Apogonidae; genus Sphaeramia; species Sphaeramia orbicularis. The sequence continues at coordinate 53,981,052 of NC_043970.1, read as the reverse complement.
ATTGCAAATGATTTTGGTGCTTTTCAGTTTGCCTTTATATACAGAACATGAGCACTCCTGAACTGACCACAGTTCCTTAAGTTGAGCAGTTCATTGCTGAGCAATGAGAAAAACCAGTCTTATGAACGCAGACAAGTTCATTCAAGTGTGACAACAGCTCAACTGTCTCAGGTTGTTAAGAAACTGTCTGGGATTATCTTCTACAGGTGAAACTGAAACATACTGATGCAGCTCAGGAACAAGAAAACACATTCAAGTGTTGTGTTTTCATTGGCACTGAGTGTAATATCAGTGTCAAAAAGCTGTATTATTGGAAGTGCTTAGACCACAGGTGTCAAACATGTGGCCCGGGGGCCAAATCCGGCCCGCCAAAGGGTCCAATCTGGCCCCTGGGATGAATTTGTGAGAAAATTGCAAAAAATTACACTGAAGAAATTAACAATCAATGGTGTCAAAATCATTTTAATTCAGGTTCCACATACACACACATACAGTCCAGTTAGATTTAAACTGGGTCAGAACCAGTAAAATATGATCAGAATAACCTATAAATAATGACAACCCCACATTTTCTCTTTGTTTTTTGGTGTAAAAAAAGTAAAATTACATGGAAATGTTTGCATTACCAAACTATACGTTTACAAAAAATGTGAATAACCTGAACAAATATGAACAAACGGAAATGTCTGAAGAAAAGTAAATGCAATTTGACCAATATTCTGACAGAATATTGGTCAAATTGCACTTGTTTTTCTGAAGACAATTCAAGTTGTTCATGTTATTCAGATTTTTATGGAAACTTTGTCGATGTAAACCTGATCAGAATAGAATTTTACTGTTTTCACTGTTATTATTTTACTGGTCTGACTCACCGCAGATCATATTAGTCTGTGTGTGGAACTGAACTGAAATGAGTTTGACAGCCCTGCCTTAGAGATAAAGTCATACTGTAACTGAGAAAAATATTGACTGTGATGCAAACTTTATGATGGGAGTAAATGTGCCCCTAGTGGCTATAGATGGAACTGCATCAGGAGTTTTCTTTTAATTTGGCACCAATACGTTTACAAATCATTTATACTAGTTTTATGTGACTTAGGGTTTTCTCCAACAGTTTTTAATTGCTGTGCTTTTTTTTTTAAATCTTTTGCTGATCTTCTGTCTATTTCTTATTCATTTTTATACAGAATTTTCACAGTTAGTATTGTTTCTGTTCTTTGCTCTACATATACTTACCGATAAAGGACTGTACATGTTATCTGAGAGGGCCACTTTCTGCGATTTCTTGTTTTTAAAAACATAATTATTTATAATTTTTTTGCTGCAGATTTAAGTTACATTGAACATTTGAATATTCAATTTCAGAGGCATTAAGCATGTCCCATTCTTCCCACCCCCTCACCCTCCCACTCCTGGTCCTACGTAACATGCTTAATGATAGTAATAAAAAACAGCAAAGTTCTCATAAAACAAAACAGGTAAAAGAAAAAAAGAAAAGAAGAGAAGAGAAGCAAAGAAAAACAACAGCCTAATAATAGACAAATCTGCTTATTCACAATTGCATCCTACGCATAAGATATGGACATGTAGTTTAATTAATGTTAGAGCGTAGACAAGTGTATATATAGCATGCCAAACAGGAAAAAAAAAAAAGGTGTGTATGGGAAAACTGACCTAAATGCATTTTTTATAGTTTAGAGCCCAGATGTCACACATGCGGCCCGGGGGCCAAATCCAGCCCGCCAAAGGGTCCAGTCTGGCCCCTAGGATGAATTTGTGAAATACAAAAATTACACTAAAATATGAACAATCCTTTTAGTTCAGGTTCCACATTCAGACCAATTCAATCTAAAGTGGGTCAGACCAGTAAAATAGTATCAGAATAACAGAAATAATGACAACTCCAAATGTTTCTCTGTGTAAATATAAAAATTTTCATGTATTTACACTGAAACAAAGTATAATTTCACAAAAAATGTGAATAACCTGAAATGTCTTAAGAGAAGTAAGTACACTTTTACCAATATTCTGTCTGTTATTAAAAGTTTTGTGTGTTTGTAGATCCACTGTGATCTGTAAGTTCTAATGTACATGTGGAAATGATAAACTGAGGCAGAATAGTGTTAAAATTACACCTATTTTTTCTCTTTGTTCATGTTATTCACATCTTTTGAAAGGAGAGTTTGTAGATGTAAACCTTTTCATAATGTAAATTTATTTTTTTCACTGTAAAACATATAGAAAAGTCTGGAGTTGACATCATTTGTGTATTATTCTGTTATTATTTGACTGGTTGGGTCCACTGCAGATCAGATTTAGCTGAATGTGGAACTGAACTAACATGAGTTTGACGGCCCTGGTTTAGAGTGTCTTAAGTTTTTGTCAGTATTTAACCATGGAGCCCCATACAACTGGAAATTTTGATGGCTGACCTCTCAAATTGTATTTAATCGTCTCTAAATTTGAAAAAAAAAAAAAAGCATGAGGTTGCTAAACTGCGAGTATGGTTTTGGGCTGAATGTTGATTTCCATCCAAATTTAGGGCAATTTTTGAAGGATACGATTGTTAAGATCTAATAAGTAATAAGCAAATAATTCATTTCCGACTCTACATTGAATTGGCATTTATCTGGTTGGTTAGGTTTTCAGTTTTTCTGGTTTAGTTTCATTTTTTTATGTTTTTGTTTGGTTGTATGCTTTGTTTTTTTCTTTTTCCTATCTTGAACGCTGGGTAGCTGAATGTGTTCTGTAGGACAGACGTTAACAGAAGCATTCTGTTTCTGCATGGACCTGTTCAGTCACCAACCTGATGGAAATGTTTGGAGTGTGGACAGGGGTTGGATGATGTCATCGTCTTCCTCATCATATCATATCATGTCATGTCATATCATATAAGATGTCATGTCATGTTATATGTCATGTCATATTATGTCATATCATGTCATGTCATATATTATGTCATGTCATATCATATCATATCATATGTCATGTCATATCATATCAAATCACGTCATATCATGTCATATCATATATCATAATTAGGGCTGTGTATTGGCGAGAATCTGGTTTTTTCATTTTTTCATGGAAGAACTGAATTACACCAGAAATCTGCACAAATACTAAACACATTTTTATTTGATCACAACAGGATCTAATGCTATATCACAATATTGTTCTAATTCTCCTAGTTTCCAAAGGAACAGAACTAGTGCTTTCAGGATGATTCAAATAACCATTATTTGAAAAAACGGTGTTAAATAATAATAAATAAAATATAAACTAAACAGAAAAAAACAAAAAAAACAAAAATGAACCTCTGCCATATCTGCATTTGAATAAATACCTAAAAATATTGATTCAGTAGTCTTTAATATCGATGCAGTATTGTGAAAAGAAATATCGTGATATATTGCAGAACTGATATTTTCTAACAGCCTGAATCATAATCATCATCACATTTCTGTGATTTCTTGTGAGTGAAAAGCACAGTTACAGTTGATTGTGTGAGTAGGCCAGCAGAAGAATGTGACCAGGCTTTATATAAAATGACCGCTTTAACAGGTTAGAATCCACCTTTGATTCTTGAGAAAAATTCCTGTGAATAGACGTGTTTAATGGAATGTAGAGCTGACTCACATCCACTTTGTGTTTGACGTATTCAGTTCTCATGTAAAAAAATGTCTGCTCAGGTTTTCCATCTCTTCATAAGGAGGTGCAGTACGTTTGATTAGGATTTTAAGCTGAATTAACTGTAATTAATAGCTTTTATTAAGTGAATGGATGGTGTGTTAGTTGTGGGTCAAATGTTTTTTTTAGTTAAATAACTGAAAAACTTGCATTAAGACATCCTTGAAATGGCAATTATATGATAAAGCAGAATGTTAAATGTTAGAGGATGTTACTTCTGTGTCCAACAGCCGCCTGTTAAGATCAGAAGTGAATATCTGACATTGATTTTAAAAGTGGAACCTTGGTTATTGTGTTGGGTTAGAAATAGTGATGCACTTACTGCAGAATTCTAGGCTGATGCTGATCCGGATGTGAACTCTTGATTGTAAATGTTCTAATAGTTGGTATTTTACAGTCTTTGAATCTGTCATCACTTTATAGATGAAATGACACAGATTAAAACATTATAAATCAATGATTGAACCTTAGATATAACACAACTGACACTGCCATTGTTTTAATATGGAAAAAATTTAAAATATGACATTTTGCCTATAAATAATGACAAATCCAGATGTTTCTCTTGGTTTTAGCGCAAAAAAATCATGAAATTATGAAAATGTTTACAATAGCAGACTAGCCTTTAACTATAAAATGTGAATAACCTAAACAAATATGAACAACCAGAAATGTCCGAAGAGGTGGTTTTGTAGATCCAAGCCTTAATGCATTTGTATAAATGATAAGTTGAGGCCGAATGTCGTTAAAATCGCACTTATTTTTCTTAAGAAATTTCAGTCGTTTCAGTTTATTCACACCTGTTTTGTTTGAATAGTTTGTAAATGTACATATTTTCATAATTACCTCCGCCCAGGACGTTATGTTTTCATCGGGCTTTGTCTGTTTGTTTGTTTGTTTGTTTGTCGGCAAGATAACTAAAAAGTTATGGAAGGATTTGGATGAAATTTTCGAACAAATTCACGTTGTGCATTCACATCTGACTGAGTCTGGGCGTACTTCAGTACACAGAACACTTTTCTGTTGCAGTAAACGGCATGTCTGTTCCTGAAAGCAGAACAATAAAAAATGATCAGGGGTGTGAGAAAATATCAGTATCGCAATATGTTGCTATATTTCACCTCATGATACTGTATCAATATTAAAAAGTATCGTATTGATATCTTTAGGTATTTATTCAAATGCAGATATTATGGAGGTTCATTTTTGTTTTTTTGTTTTCCAAACTCTTTTATTTCTATATTTACATGGGTGCTTTGTTCCGTTGTTTGTTGTCTACAAAAGTACTATTGTGATATTGTAGATTATAAATGTGGGTTTTTGAAATTGATAACACTGTTTTGTTAAATAATGGATAATTCAAGCATCCTAAAAGCACTTTTTACTGTCTGAAAGAGGCAGATGGTTGGGTTTTTTTGTTTTTTTTTTGGGAATGCACAAAAATAATGTTCTGATGTTGGATGATTTTGTGACTGAACACTATGGATTCTTTTTGCAATAGAACACAAACTTTTAAGCAGGATCTTGAACTGTAATGTCTGTAAAACATTATTGATTTATTTGTGTGGGGTTTTTTGTACTGGTAAAGCCACATGCTAAAACTTTTTTTTTATCCAAATGCTGTACTATACGTTTTTCCAAGAAATAATCTTTTAAAAAAAAAAAAAAAAAAAAAAACCCCAAAAATATCGCCTTTTTAACAGTATCGTGATATATCACAATATATCGTATTGCGATCCTAGTATTGTGATTTGTATTGTATTGCCACATTCATGTCATTACACGCCCCTAAAAATGATTACACTTTTTCGAGCAAAAACAGCAAACAAATTATTACTAGGCGTGTGTATTGGCAAGAATCTGGTGATACGATACAAATCACAATACTAGGGTCATGATACAATATATCATGATACTGTTAAAAAGGCAATTTTTTGTGTATTTCATTTCTTAAATTATTATTTCCTTGAAGAACTGAATTACACCAGGAATACTGAACACATTTTTATTTGATCACAACAGGATCTGATGCTACCTCACAAAATTTTCTTCTGTTCAAACTGAAATTCAGTTTTACAGACATTCCAGTTTCAGATCCTGTTCAAATGTTCAGATTCTATTAGTTCAGAACGAACATCAGAACAGTATTTTAGTGCGATGCTAACAAAGGAACTACCATCTGCCTCTCAGACAGTAAAAAGTGCTTTCAGGATGATTCAAATAAGCATTATTTAATAAAACCGTGTTAAATAATAATAAATAAAATATAAACAATAAAGAAAACAAAAAAAAGAACCTCTGCCATATCTGCATCTGAATAAATTCCTAAAAATATTGATACAGTACTTTTTAATATCGATACAGTATTGTGAAATGAAATATCCCGATATATTGCAGAACCGATATTTTCTTACTCCCCTAATCATTAGGTGATGAAATGATGTCAAATTTTTTGGGACACCCTGTATTTAGATCCTGTTCAGACTTCTACTGAAGCTAAAACCATGTTTTCTGCACTCACGCTCATAGTTCTGGAATGATGCACAGAATTACAGACTTGTTTTCTCTTCTCTTTTCCATGTTATTGGCTTTGTTTAGACCAGACGTTGCCGTGCAATGCTGACCTTAAACTCCTTCCCCTTGCAGCTCAACTAAGCACAAGAGGAAAAAAAGCTGTAAAGTTGTGTTTGGAGCCGTTGTAATACATAATGCATTAGTCGGGCAGTAGCAGTGGATTTGTCTGGTCATGCCTAACTGCACCGTACGACCGGCGGCTGACCACCGTAGAGCCACAGATACTCCATCGATTACAGAGAGATTTAATGCCTTCCACTGCAGGCCTCGCATCACTCTGACAAAAGAGTCCATGTACGAGGAGCTGACAGGGTTTGAGCAGGCCACGGAAGTCCTTCAGTTTCCATTCCAGCAGGTGGCGCTGTAGGCCCCGACATACGTCTGATAAATAGTGTAGAAGACCAGTGTTGGGTTGTATTCGTCTAAAACAGGAATAGTTCAGTGTCCCCGTCCTGGCATGTTGGATCAAACATGTTTATAAAAGACTTAATTCTGACATTTGAACACATACAGCGCAGTAGAGGGACATTGGAACTAGGGATGGGAATCAAGAACCGGTTCTTTTTGAGAACCGGATCCCAGTAGCTCGATTCCTTGGAATCATTTGCCTGCCTGCTTAACGATTCTGTTTATCCATTCCACCTTTGTTGTGCATGTGCAATGACGTCACATGTATGCTGCATTGTTTTGGTCAGAACAAAGACAACATGGAGTTGTGGCAGAAACGGACTAAACGGACCACACCAGGTCTAAACAGACCACACCAGGTCCAAACGGACCACACCAGGTCCAAACAGACCACACCAGGTCCAAACGGACCACACCAGGTCTAAACAGACCACACCAGGTCCAAACGGACCACACCAGGTCTAAACAGACCACACCAGGTCCAAACAGACCACACCAGGTCCAAACGGACCACACCAGGTCTAAACAGACCACACCAGGTCCAAACGGACCACACCAGGTCTAAACAGACCACACCAGGTCCAAACGGACCACACCAGGTCTAAACAGACCACACCAGGTCTAAACAGACCACACCAGGTCCAAACAGACCACACCAGGTCTAAACAGACCACACCAGGTCTAAACAGACCACACCAGGTCCACACAGACCACACCAGGTCCAAACAGACCACACCAGGTCTAAACAGACCACACCAGGTCTAAACAGACCACACCAGGTCCAAACGGACCACACCAGGTCTAAACAGACCACACCAGGTCTACACAGACCACACCAGGTCTAAACAGACCACACCAGGTCTAAACGGACCACACCAGGTCTACACAGACCACACCAGGTCTAAACAGACCACACCAGGTCTAAACAGACCACACCAGGTCTAAACAGACCACACCAGGTCTAAACAGACCACACCAGGTCTACACAGACCACACCAGGTCTAAACAGACCACACCAGGTCTAAACAGACCACACCAGGTCTAAACAGACCACACCAGGTCCACACAGACCACACCAGGTCTAAACAGACCACACCAGGTCTAAACAGACCACACCAGGTCCAAACAGACCACACCAGGTCCAGTTGAACTCTGTCAAAGCTTCCATTTCTTCTAAAGGTGGAATCCCTCCAGTCTGTTCAAACATTTGTCCACATATGATTCATTTACAGGAATGTCATGTATTTGATTCACTACTTAGTGACGCTTGTGAATGTAGCGGCAGAGTGAACACCAGGTCGTCATCTGGGCCCAATTCCAGTTCCGGTGCGGGCAACAAACATTGTACCCCCTCAGATGCAAGTTTCCGAAAGTAGAGGAAAGGAAATGAGGTGCACAACAATGAGAGACGAGCAGAGTCGAACCGGTTCCATGTAGTAGAAATGCAGCAACAGAGGAATTAGTAAAGAGTCTGGAGTTTCACTTTCAACCCCCCCCCCCCCCCCAAAAAAAAAAAAAAAACACTTATTGTATGTGTTCTATTTTCTGTGCAGATGTAAATATAAAAGACAGTTAATGCAAACAAACCCATTTGTACTCTGTTATTCCCTCACCCAATGAGAATTGATAAGAGAATCAGATCAATAAGCAAAATCGATAATGGAATCGGAATCGTTAAATTCTTATCGATTCCCATCCCTAATTAGAACTCTTGTGCGTTTCCCTGAGTCACGGAGCTAAAAAACACAAACAAAAACAAACCATAAACACAGCTAAAACATAAAAACAGTTTTTGCACAAATACACACTCAAATAGAGAATAACTGTTCATTGTTTCATTCCACTGAGCACCGTCAGGACCTGGTCCCAGTTAGGTGCCAGTTTCCGTTTGTGATCCGAGCCGTGCCCATCAGACGGGTATTTTTAGCCCGCTGTTTCACGCCCATCTGTCACGCCCACGTTGGCTTTGAGCGGTGACACGCCGGAGCTCGGGTGGAGTTGAGTCATCAGAGTCTGTGGAAGGTGTTTGGAGACGGGTGGTTCAGGCCGACGAGTTCAACCAAGTCAAAGGTGTCAAACCTGCGGCCCGGGGGCCAAAACCGGCCCACCAAAGGGTCCAGTCTGGCCCCTAGGATGAATCTGTGAAATACAAAAATTACACTGAAGATATTAATAATCAAGGGTGTTAAAATCATTTTAGGTCAATTCAATGTAAAGTGGATCAGACCAGTAAAATATTATTATAATAACCTAAAAATAATGAAAACTGCAAAGTTTCCTCTTTGTTTTAGTGTAAAAAAAAAAGTAACATTAGGAAAAAAAGTTGCATTCACAGACTAACCTTTTACAAAAAATATGAATAACCTGAACAAATATGAACAATCTGAAACGTCTGTGGAATTTTAACAATATTCTGCCTGTTACTAAATCTTTCAGTTGTGATGCACATGTATAAATGATCAACTGAGGCGTAATATTGTAAACATTGCACTTTTTTTCGTAAGAATTTTCAGGTTCATTTTTGTTCATGTTATGTTCAAGTACAGTTCATTGGTGTAAACATTTTCATCATGGAATGAAACTAGGGGCGTGAGAAAATATTGGTTCTGCAATATATCATGATATTTCATTTGGCAATACTGTATCGATATTAAAAAGTACTGTATTGATATTATTAGGTATTTGTTCAAATGCAGATATTGTGAAGGTTCAGTTTTGTTTTTCTTTTTTCTTTATATTTTATTTATTATTCAACAAAATACATAATCTTAGTTCCTTTGTTGGGATTGAACTAAAATACTGTTCTGATGTTAGTTCTGAACTTTTACAATGTGAACATTTGAACAGGACCTTAAACTGTAATGTCTGTAAAACACAATATAAGTTTGAACACAGGAACGTTTTGGGATACAGCATTAGATCCTGTTGTGATCAAATACAAATGTGTTTAGTATTTGTGCAGATTTCTGGTGTAATTCAGTTCTTTGAGGAAATAATCATTGAAAAAAACAGAAACAAACAAAAAATTGCCTTTTTAACAGCATCATGATATATTGTGACGTATCATATCGTGATCCTAGTATTGTGATTTTTATCGTATCACCAGATTCTTACCGATACACAGCCCTATCAAAAACATAGAGAAAACTTTGGACTTGACATTATTTTTCAGTTCTTATCCTGTTATTTATATTATTTTACTGGTCCGGCCCACTGCAGATCAGATTAGACTGCATGTGGAACTGAACTGAAATGAGATTGACAGCCCTGAACTAAGTGATTATTGGATTATTGATAAATCGTCAAGCGTGTCAGATAATAACATTTGAATAATGCCCACTGTTACTGTACTGGTTCTGCAGGACGGGGACACCAGAGGATGAAGCGGTCATACTTCAGCCAGATGCTGGGTGTTCTCCTCACACGGCTCCAGCTCTGCAGTCTGCGCTTGTGTTCTGTCTGTGGGACGGCGCTGTCGCTTTCCAGTGTTTCACAAACAATTGATTTAGTGTGGCGCGGGCCTCAGAGGACGACGAGGAAGCGCAGGCAGAGAAGAACACATTGATTAGTGCTTCATTGTAGAAAGAGGCTAATGTGAAATCAAATGTATCGACATCTTGTTTCCAAAACCAAAAAAACCCAAAACCCAGACATCTCAGACGGTTAAGACATAAGTGTGTCCTGTTTGAGAGAATGCACGAGGACGTACGCCTTCAGAGACGCCGTCTGCACGGGGTTTACATGGTTCTATTCTATTCTATTCTGTTCTATTCTATTCTATTCTCCTCTGTTCTACTCTTTCATATTCTATTCTATTTTCCTCTATTCTGTTCTATTCTATTCTCTTTCTACTCTATTCATATTCTATTCTATTCTGTTTTCCTCTGTTCTATTCTATTTTCTTCTATTCTATTCTATTCTATTCTATTTTCTTCTATTCTATTCTATTCTATTCTGTTTTCTTCTGTTCTATTCTATTTTCTTCTATTCTATTCTATTCTATTCTATTCTATTCTATTTTCTTCTATTCTATTCTATTCTATTCTATTCTATTCTATTCTATTTTCTTCTATTCTATTCTATTCTATTCTATTCTCTGTTCTACTCTTTCATATTCTGTTCTATTCTATTCTATTTTCTTCTATTCTATTCTATCCTCTATGGTATTCTATTCTATTTTCTTCTATTCTGTTGCATTCTATTCTATTCTATTCTCTTCTCTTCTATTCTATTCTATTTTCTTCTCTTCTCTTCTATTCTCTTCTATTCTATTCTATTCTATTTTCTTCTCTTCTTCTCTTCTATTTTCTTCTCTTCTCTTCTATTCTATTCTATTTTCTTCTCTTCTATTCTATTCTCTTCTATTCTATTCTATTCTATTTTCTTCTCTTCTCTTCTATTCTTTTCTATTTTCTTCTCTTCTCTTCTATTTTCTTCTCTTCTATTTTCTTCTCTTCTATTTTCTTCTCTTCTATTTTCTTCTCTTCTCTTCTATTTTCTTCTCTTCTCTTCTCTTCTATTTTCTTCTCTTCTCCTCTCTTTTCTTCTCTTCTATTTTCTTCTCTTTCTTCTCTCCTCTTTTCTCTTTCTATTTTTCTTCTCTTCTCCTCTCTTCTCCTCTCTTCTCTTCTCTTCTCTTCTTTTCTTCTCCTTCTCTTCTTCTATTTTCTTCTCCTCTCTCTCTTCTTCTCTTCTCTTCTCTTCTTCTCTTCTCTTCTCTCTTCTCTTCTATTTTCTTCTCTTCTCTTCTCTTCTATTTTCTTCTCTTCTCCTCTCTTCTCCTCTCTTCTCTTCTCTTCTCTTCTCCTCTCCTCTCTTCTTGCTGCTGTCTCATATTTCCGTCTGGTGAATAATACCACTCTGCAGACCTTTTAATTGCTTTCCCTCCTTGCACATGTATTTCTGTGGCAGTTAATGGAGACGTTCATTTAGCTGCCTTTGGTTTTGGAAGTATCACCCACTGATGTATGGTTTGCATTAATGCGTTGTGACAGCCCACTGACTGACACAGTAATGAAAGAAGATGTCATCTGTGGACGCTGATGAAAAACACCATGTGGACGGATCATCTGTTATTTGCCGTTTGTGAAATGAGTCTTCCCCGAACACTTCGACCCTGTCAGCGTTCTGCTCTCAGGCCTTCAGCGAACGTTGTGTTGTTTAAGGAGACGCAGGGTTTGGGTTTTTCACCGACTGAGGATCTGAGGACGTTGTTTATCTTGGTTTTCCATTCGCACACTTACAGTTGTTTGAACTGGTCTCAGATCAGTATCCACTTTGGGCCGTTATCATCATGTCCAAACACTTTTACACAATCCAAACTGAGCAAAGTTGTGAAAGATAGGCTTGTACACACCTGTTATGTATGGATTGTTTTCAATATCAGCCATCTGCCTTAATTCAAGAAATGTTTAGTGAAAGAGGGAGGCTGTGATTTAAGGGGAAAGTTAAATTTAAAGATTCATAAAGTACGCACTACGTTAAAAAGTTTCTGTATGACCATCTGTGGAGGAAAACTGTGGAACAAATTGTGTGTGGAGATAAAACAGATATCAAACATAATTCAGTTTAAAAAAAAGATAAAAAAAAAAAACTGATTCTTGAGAGGTCCAGTATTTAATAATGACAATGAGGCCTGTTTGTTTATGGATGATGTTGTACTGATAAATCTGCTGGAATTAGTGAAGAAAATGGTTGAACTGTTGAGTCTGTTTGTGTGACTGGACTGACATGATCATATTGTTGGGTGTAATTCAGTTACTGCATTATGGATTTGTTGTGGTTTGATGTTAAAATTAGGAAAATATAATTGTTTGACTTTTGTATCAAGTTAGTGATGAGTGTAAAAGCACTGAGGGGTGGGATTAAAGAAGTTCATACTTCTTCCTACTCCTTTTCGACCATGCAAAATTCAGACTTGTATGTGCTTGGAGATAGATTCTGTTCTTTTGAATGTTTTATTTAGTTTTTATTTTGTTTTGTCTTTTTGTTTGTTTGGGTTTTTTGCATGTTCGAAATAAATAAATAAATCAAATCAAATTTTTTTTGAAAGCTGATATTTGATCAGTAGTAAAAATGTTAGATTTGATCCGGCACCTGTGTGGGCAGCACTTGAAGTTCAATACATGTTAAAAGAGTACAACGTGTCCGTGTATTAATCATTTTATTTATACAGGTTCTGGGGTCTGCAGTGTGATGCTTTTGGATGGTTTTAAGTCCCGGGCCGATATCACTCATGTCGATAACGTCTACAAAGTTTGTTTTGAGTCATTTAGATTTTTGAAATTTTGATGAATTTTTTTAAATATCAAACATTTACTTTACTTACAATGGTCCATATTCTGATCGTTTATAACATGGAAGTGTTTAGCCATAGTTCCTATTGATCGCTGATAGAAGTCATATATGAACTTTCATTTGGGTCTGTGACCTTTGACCTGGAGTGACCTTACAGGGTCAAACCTAAGGTCACCACTGTCTGCATTTCAACAGTCTTCCTCTCTGAAACTACTGGTCGGATTCATGTCACATTTTTTTTGTGTGTGTATCTTCCTTGGAACAATGGTTCTAATGTTTGTTAACAGTTTTGATGGATTTAGATTTTTAACGAATTTTTGAAACATTACAAATGTGCCTTTTACTTATAATGGTCCATACTGTGATGGTTTAGAACATGCAAGTGGTTACAGATATCAATTAGAGATGTAAACAATTAATCGACTACCGATTAATTGTTGATAAGAATTTGCTCGATTAAATTATTAATTGTTGGTTAATTGCCCTTTTCCGCCCGTCCACACCTGTCTGAAGGCTGCCGGTTTGTCCACACTGCGACGCTGCGGCTGGGATCGGCGGTCACTGAACCAGATCATGGCGTTGATGAGTTAGAATGTGTGTATGGACACGGTGGACCAAACCCAGACCGACCGTCTGTTTGTGGGAGCGGTGCACCCCCCAGTAAATACAAATGTGGGGTCGGTATCAGAGCGTTTTCCCTGGAGGCTGGTCTAGTCCACGGTCAGTGAGACAGAAGTTGAAACCATCCTCCAGGCTCCTGATTCAGGACACAGGTATGGAACGCATTTGAGAAGCTTCAGGAGGAAAAGAGAAATGAGTGAAAAGTTTCACTTTCAGTTCTGCGGGGGCACAGACTGCACCGCCCCTATAGTATTAGAAGTAGGACGTTATTCAGATTTTTTGCGAAATTATACTTTGTTTTAGTGTAAATACATGAAAATATTTACATTTACAAAGAGAAAAATTTGGAGTTGGGAGTATTTATAGGTTATTGTGGGACTGAACTGCTCTGAATGTGGAACCTGAATGAAAACGACTGTTAATATCTTCAGTGTAATTTTTGCATTTCACAGATTCATCCTGCAGGGCTGGACTGGACCCTTTGGCGGGCCGGATTTGACCCCCGGGCCGCATGTTTGACACCTGTGACATAGAACATGACGCTAACGTACAGGGACACAGGAACTATTTTTCTTCCTCCTACTTTAGAGCAGACCTGTGTCATGCTCATCTGACTGGTGCATGCTAATGCTAATGCTTATGCTAATACTACTACTACTACTACTAATAATAATAATAATAATAATGGATTGGATTTCTGTAGTGCTTTTCTAGACACCCAAAGCGCTTTACATTATTGACCCATTCTTCATTTGCTCTCACATTCTCCCTCTGGTGGAGGTAAACTCCATCTGTATCCACAGCTGTCCTGTAGGGGGGGGGGGGCAGACTGACAGAAGCGTGGCTGCCAGTCTGCGCCTACAGCCCCTCCCACCACCAAACATTCATACACCAGTGTGGGTGGCACTGGAGGCAGGGAGGGGGAAGTGTCTTGCCCAAGGACACAACGGACTGACTAGGACAGAGCAGGATTCAAACCGCCAACCCTTCGGTTATTGGATGACCCGCTCTACCACCTGAACCACAGCCCCCCCCCCCCCCCCCCCCCCCCCCCAATGCTAATGCTAATGCTAATTCCGGTGTGGTTATGACTGTGTTGGTCTGTGAACTGGGGCCTGGTGGACTTCAGACTGAACCCTGTGGAGATCTGTACCTGCAGCTCTGAACCTCTGATCTCCCCCCCAAACCAACCCCACCCCCCACCCCCACCTCTCTGATCCTTCTTTCAATCTGAGCCAACCCACCACTGTTTCCGTTTCCATCTGCTTCCATTGATAAGCTTCAGACCTGCAGCGCTTCAGTTCTGTTTGAAAAATAACTGTTTACGCGCAGACATTTTAATCCAAAATCACACTTATTCAGAACCTGGCGTCCATCTCACAGCCCCTCGTCTATGTGGAGCAGGATGCACCGCCGTCGTTCCCACGTCACATCGTGTTGAAATCCTAATGCACAGGTGTCAAACATGTGGCCCGGGGGCCAAAACCGGCCTGCCAAAGGGTCCAACGCGGCCTGTGGGATGAATTTGTGAAATGCAAAATTTACACTGAAGTAAGAAGTAAGAAATGATAAACTAAGGCGTAATATTGTTAACATTGCACTTATTTTTCTTCAGAATTTTCAGGTTGTTCATATTTGTTCATGTTATGTTCAAGTGCAGTTCATAGATGTAAACATTTTCATTATGGAATTTGATTTTTTTTCACTCAAAAATATAAGAAAAAACTTTGGAGTTGATATTATTTCTCAGTTCTTATCCTATTATTTATATTACTTTACTGGTCTGGCCCACAATTATTTTAGTTCAATTCAAACCAGTAAAATACTATCATAATAACCTAGAAACAATGAAAACTGTACATTTTTCTCATGGTTTTAGTGTAAAAAAAAAAAAAAGTTAAATTGCATAAAAACGTTTACGCTTACAGACTAGCCTTTTATTTAAAAAAAAAAAAAAAAAAAAGTGAATAACCTGAAATCTCTTAAGAGAAGTATGTGGAATTTTAATAATATTCAGCCTGTTATTTAATGTTTTGTGCATTTGTAGATCCGCTGTGATCTGTAAGCTGTGATGCACATGTATAAATAATAAACTATGGCGTAATATTCTTAAAATTGCACTTATTTTTCTTAAGAATTTTCAGGTGGTTCATATTTGTTCGTGTTATGTTTGAGTACAGTTCGTACATTTCATGACGGAATTTGACTTTTTTTCATTCAAAAATACAAGAAAAAACTTTGGAGTTGATATTATTTATAAGTTCTTATCCTATTATTTTTTTTATTATTATTCTGTAGAGCTGCAGACGAATAATCGATTAGGTGTTTGAAGCGAATGCAAAAATTCACGTTTCGATTAATCGACTTGAATTAATTGGAAGGGAAATATTTTATTACAGTTTTCCTGAATTGAAGCTTCTTTGTACGTCACAATAAGCGTCCGTGTGAAACACAACAGTGGAACCAATGTTTGACAGCAGTGAAATGAAGGAAACAAAGCTTTAGTTCAGGAGAATTGGGCTTGAATGGTTTTTTTGGATCAGTGTGAGTCGATTAATGGTTTCAGCTCTAATGCTCTGACTGTTACTGAATCTTTCAGTTGTGATGCACATGTATAAATGGTCAACTCAGGCATAATATTGTTAACGCTGCACTTCTTTTCTTCAGAATTTTCAGGTGGTTCATTTTTGTTCATGTTATGTTCAAGTACGGTTCGTAGATGTAAACATTTTCATCATGGAATTTGACTTTTTTCACTCAAAAACACAGAAAACATTGAAGTTGACATTATTTCTCAGTTCTTATCCTATTATTTATATTATTTTACTGGTCCGGCCCACTTTAGCTCAGATTAGTCTGTATGTGGAACTGAACTGAAATGAGTTTGACAGCCCTGGACTAATGAAAGTGTCTGTGTCAGCGTGGCGGCATGGTCAACCCCCCCACCCCCACCCCTCATGTGGGCCAAGCGGACTCACCCAGGTCCATTAGACACAGATTTTCTTTTTTTTTTTTTTTTTCTTTTTGCTTGTTTCTTTTTTTTTTCTTCTTTTTTTCTCTTTTTTTGTTATCTTCTTTTTTTATTTTTATGCCTGTCTGTGTTTTAACAGCATTAAGTTAGTCATGATACGACGTAACCGTCATGCCTCTGTGAACTGTCTGGTTGAAAACTTTTCTAGTTGCCTTAAATAGCATATTGTAGCCTGGTCACACTGTTATAGGTTAAGAAAACTAACAATTTTCTAAAGAAATGAAAATATAAAACAATTATAGATCTTAAAATATTCTGGTTCTTTGGGTTTCTGCTTAGAAAGTTCATGACCCTTGTACAATTAGAGTTTATGATGCAAAACAATTACACTGGTCAACAACAAAGTTTTTTGAGCTGATTTAGGATCATTTTGGTGCTGAATCCAAAAATCACATTCATTTTGCTCAATCAGGTCAACTTTCTGAACTATGCTACATATTGGCTTTTGAACATTTGTGCTTACATTTATGGGCATTTTCACATCATATGATACAAAATTCTTTCATATTTCTTGCAATAAACGAGTTCTGAAGATTTTACTTTTGCCAATTTATGATGAATGTTTTTTTTAATATTACAGGTGAATGAAATGGCTTCAACTAGAAGATCTTGCAAAAATAAGCCTGACGTATTCTGCTCCATCTGCAGTGAATACACCATTGTACCTAACAGGAATCAAGTCACAAGTTTCATAAAGTGTGCTTACCAATCTGATTTTGGTATTAATTATTATATTTTGTGAGAAGATCAAATTTTTCAAAATCAAATTAGCAAAAAAACCTGACCTGATTGAGAAAAACAGATGTCATTTTTGGATTTAGCGGTGCAGAATGGTCCCAATTCAGTTGAAAGAACCTAGACAACTTGGAAAAAAAAAATTTTTATAACCCAATGTTATCAATGCTTCTTTCTGGGTTGTTTTTTTTTGTTTGTTTTGTTTTTTTTATTTATTTATTTTCTTTTTGTCTTTTTTAGACTCAGATTTTCAGTTCCGCTTCGTTCTGCACCTGCTGGGCGTCCACTGAGACGACGGTTTTGGGCTGTGTGCTTCATGTTTGATCACTTTGGAGGCAGATGGAAACATTTAGCTTTTGGAAGTGGGAGTTAATATTTTATCCAGTGGGAGTCTGCACATGTAGTCCAACCACCAGCTTTTAAATCCAGTTTTGTGGCTTTTATCTTCACTTTGTCCATGTCCTGGACTTACAGCAGTGTAGCATTAGGTGGTTTTATTACTGTTGTTATTTTACTCTTGAGAACATGTTGGTCTATATGTGGCCCCTGAACCCAAATGAGTTGGACCCCCCTGGCCTACAGGTTTGACTAATGGGGTCACATTCATAAAAAAACAACAACAAACAAACATAAAAAAGGCCAATAAACGTTAAAATAATAAACGTTGTAAAACAGACGTATTAACCTAAATAAACATTAACACAAACCTCCCCTCGGACCCCTGCACAGAAAATAGAACACAGTGAGTAAAATGTCCAGTACCCACAATGCAATGCAGCAGACTGGCTCTAATCATCACTCTGTAGAGTTGAACTTTACACTGGATCTGTGCAGAACTTTACACTGACTTTTAACTCTACTGTTAGAGCTAGTTTACTCTCATAGAGCTAGAAATACTCTGTCTGGGTTAAAATAGTTTGACTCAGAATTATTGACATTATTTATTTTTTTTACAGTGCATGAACTACAGATAAAATGAGCTCTTTAATGAACTCCATTGACGTCTAAACTGTATGTTGAGTGATGTGCGTTGTCTCGGCTAAATAAATATAAATAAATAAATAAACAAACAAACTAGGAAAGCCCCCCCCCCCCCCCCCCATCACCACCAAAATTTGATCATTTGTTCCTTGTGCCAGTATCAACATTTCCTGAAAGTTTCCTGAAAATCCGTCCATAACTTCCTACTCCCTTTCAGACACAACAGTTGTTCTTTTTTCTATTATTCTATTTTTTATTTTTTGTTTAATCCCCCCCCCCCCCCCCCTATGTTTTGTATTATGTTTGTGTCTGAAATAAACTAAACTACCCCAATGAAATCATCAAAAGTCGCTTTTCCATCGGACATCTGCGCAAAACTAAATGTCGAAAAAAAACAGAAGTGCGTAATGTCGGTTTTTCCTTTAAATCGCAAATGTGATGATTTGTTTATTTATTATCGTGAGATGACACTAGAAGTCATTCCATAAACACGGCGACAAATGTAAATGTGTTGATTTACAGATATATTCATTATTCTTATATATTACCCCTCTATCTTGTACTAGATTAGAAAATGATGTGGTTTCCTGGTGTGTCCACACACACGACACACGTTTCTTCTTCTTCTTCTTCTTCTTCTTCTTCTTCGTTTGTTGTAACGTACGTCAACTAGAGGTGCAACCGATTAATCAATTAGGTGGTGAAGTGAATGCAAAAATTCACAATTCGATTAATCGACTCCAATTGATTGAAGGGAAATATTCTATTGCAGTTTTCCTGAACTGAAGCTTCTTTGTGCGTCACAATAAGCGTCCGTGTGAAACACAACAGTGGAACCAGTGTTTAACAGCAGAGAAATGAAGGAAACAAAGCTGTGATTCAGGAGAACTGTGGTTGAATGATTTTTTTTTTGGATCACTTTTAGTCGATTAATGTTTCAGCTCTAATGTCAACATCCAGTTTTTTAAGTCACCTGACTCTAGTTGTGAAAAAACGTCTGTCTATTGCATTTTTGTGTGATATACTATTTGCGCTACGCCCATAAAACCACCTCTTGCCAGCGCTAAAACTTTTAATCGAAAAATGAGACTTTAGGCGAAATTGTTGTTGTTCCATTAGGTCAATTTTTATGCACAAGTTATATTTGCGCAGTTTGAGGGTTAATGTAAAAGCGACTAATGTCCACTAAAGGTGGTCATACACTGTGCGATTATTTCCATCGTTGCACGCAGCTCCATCTCAAACTGTGCGAATCAATGGTAAAGTCAGGCTCACGATTCATGTTCTCAGACTGTACGGACCGATGCTCGTATGCGACCTGACTGCTCACACTGTAGGACCATACACCAGAGGATGCACCACACAGTAGGACCATACACACACTGTAGGACCATACACCAGAGGATGCACCACACAGTAGGACCATACACACACTGTAGGACCATACACCAGAGGATGCACCACACAGTAGGACCATACACACACTGTAGGACCATACACCAGAGGATGCACCACACAGTAGGACCATACACACACTGTAGGACCATACACCAGAGGATGCACCACACAGTAGGACCATACACACACTGTAGGACCATACACCAGAGGATGAACCACACTGTAGGACCATACACACACTGTAGGACCATACACCAGAGGATGCACCACAATGTAGGACCATACACCAGAGGATGCACCACACTGTAGGACCATACACCAGAGGACGCACCACACTGTAGGACCATACACACACTGTAGGACCATACACCAGAGGATGCACCACACAGTAGGACCATACACACACCTGTAGGACCATACACCAGAGGACAAGCCACACAGTAGGACCATACACACACTGTAGGACCATACACCAGAGGATGAACCACACTGTAGGACCATACACCAGAGGATGAACCACACTGTAGGACCATACACACACTGTAGGACCATACACCAGAGGATGCACCACAATGTAGGACCATACACCAGAGGATGCACCACACTGTAGGACCATACACCAGAGGACGCACCACATGTAGGACCATACACCAGAGGACGCACCACACTGTAGGACCACACACACTGTAGGACCATACACCAGAGGATGCACCACACTGTAGGACCATACACCAGAGGACGCACCACATGTAGGACCATACACCAGAGGACGCACCACACTGTAGGACCACACACACTGTAGGACCATACACCAGAGGATGCACCACACTGTAGGACCATACACCAGAGGACGCACCACACTGTAGGACCATACACCAGAGGACGCGCCGCACGTTCCAGTGTTGTATCCGTAAATACAACGTTAAAATACCAAGGAATCCGTATGTGTGTAGACGATTGTGTATTGGCGTGAGTCATGAAATGGTCGTGCTAAAACAAAAACCAACGAGCTGCTTTGGTAATGTGTGCCGTTATCTGTGAGGAATGAAAACAGAAGAAAAGACGACGGTGTGTTTGGTGCAGGAGTTGTTTGTCCAGACGTGGACAGTATGGGCTGTCAGTCCTACAGCAAAGGTAACGAGAGGGAAGCTGCAACAGATAAACTGCACTAGGACAATAGCCAGCTACTGTTAGCTTAGCATTAGCTTACAGTAGCTGTTATTGTATTGGTGCATGCACAGTGTG
This sequence comes from Sphaeramia orbicularis, assembly GCF_902148855.1. Lineage (NCBI taxonomy): Eukaryota > Metazoa > Chordata > Actinopteri > Kurtiformes > Apogonidae > Sphaeramia > Sphaeramia orbicularis. The sequence continues at coordinate 53,960,075 of NC_043970.1, read as the reverse complement.
AGAATCTGAGGCCCATGGGCTCGTGGCAGTGCTCTGACAGTGCCATACCCTCACCAGGAGCGAGCAGGATTTCAAACAGCTGCGTTTTCCTTGCGAACACACGATTGCTGGTGGTGAGGTGTTCCTGTCTTCTCCTTAGCCCATGTCCACTGCACCAAACAGCACACACCATCAGAGGAACATCTGGACCCATCCACAAAGAGAAGCACCAGTGACAAATGGTCTCTAAAATCATACAGTGTATGGACGCCTTCAGTCATGCACGGATGCCGTCGTTTTTCTGATAAAATCGCTGCTCTCTATGGTTACGGAGGTGACTGAGCAAAACGTAGAGTAGCTTTAAAAGTCCAACAGCTTCACTTTGTGCCTGTAAAATGCATTTCTTCTGATAGAGCGTGGAAATACCTGGGTTTTACATTTACATGGCTGAAATATTAAGCACCAAGGCCGGGGATGAGTGTAATACAGAATCTAAAAGGCATGAATCCTGTGACAAATGCTGTTCTGGGGAATTCCTGACAGGGGTTGGTGGAGTCGGGAGTGTCGGTCTGGCGGCGGCGGCGGCGTGCTGTGTATTTATGTTACGACTGTGTGTGTGTGTGTGTGTGTGTGTGTGTGTGTGTGTGTGTGTGTGGTTAATGGCCGCAGCCTGTCATTCATCACCTTGTTACTCGGCTGCTTTTTATTTCATTACTTACCCTGAATCCATAAACGGTGTTTGTTTGATTCCAGTGTGATTAATGCGTCAACATTTCATTACTTCTTTTATTGGAGGCACGAAAAACGGGGCGCTCCTCTAAATCTGAAATTAACCGTTTGAACGTCGGCTGGTGTTGAAGAGTTTTGCACAGATGGACTTGTTTAGGATATTTACACTGTTTGTAAAATGTAAACCACCACAGGAGTGAATACTCATCCTCTGAACTGACAAACAGACGCACGTTTGGCCTCATTTTTGCTCCACATTCATGTCAGTGTGGATGCATTTGGTGTGTGGTTTGTCTGTATATTAGTACACTGTAAAAAATGACTTTAGAATTAACACCAAAATGTTGTAAAATTGCAACATAAAAAACTGTAAGTGACAATACAATGCAAAGTTGTTGATTTGAAAAGATTTTTGTGTTAACGATTAAAGCAAATATAGCTGTAGTTTTTACAGGAAGAGGATATGAACAAAAGCAGATTAGTATGAAGAAATGATGGACTTCTATTGTTTTTAGAAAATAAAACCGTACATTGAAAAACAATGCATTGCAAGACCGTAATGTTGAAATAACAGCCTATTTGTTTTTTTTGTTTTTTTAATAGAAAAGTTATTTTTAAAAAAAGTAAACATTTAACAATGTAGTATTTTACATTAGTAAATGAATGGGTTGGTAGAGCGGCTCGTCCAATAACCAAAGGGTTGGTGGTTCCAATCCTGGCTCTGACTGTCCATATGTCCAAGTGTCCATGGAAGACACTGGACCCTAAACTGGTCCCAGTTGGACCTGGTGGATTTGGAAAGAGCTGTGGACACCATGAAGGAGGAGAAAATGAGCTAAAGAAGTGCAGAACATTTACCATTTAAATCCACTGTTAAATCTGCATGTTTAAACTGTTAGTTCTACATGTTTAAAATGTTAAAAAAGTTAAAATTACACAAATATTTACATTTACACACTAACCTTTTACAAAAAAATGTGAACAACCTGAAATGTTTTAAGAGAAGTCTGTGAAATTGTACCAACATTCTGCCTTTGACTAAATGTTTTGTGTATTTGTAGATCCACTGTCATCTGTAAGCTGACATGTACATGTGGAAATGATAAACTACAGCATAATATTCTTAAAATTGCACTTAATTTTCTTCAGAATTTCCAGGTTGTTCATATTTGTTCGTGTTATGTTCAAGTATAGTTCGTAGATGTAAACATTTCCATTACGGAATTTGACTTTTTTCACTCAAAAATATAAGAAAAAACTTTGGAGTTGATATTATTTATAGGTTCTTATCCTATTATTGGTTCAGCCCACTTTAGATCAGATTAGTCTGTATGTGGAAATGAACTAACATGAGTTTGACAGCCCTGCTCTAGATGTTCTAAAGGATGAGTACAACCTGTGGAAATAAACCTCTGCATCATTTGTCATATCATATGGTGCATTCAGGATGAACAAAGTCTGGATGCAGAAACGTCCCAGCTTTATCTGTCCCCATGTCATGTGTCCCGTCATCTGTGGACATGATGTTCTTCTCAAAGGATTGAGGTTCGCCCTTTAAAGGAATATTTAGGATCTATGCTGACGTTAGCCTCCTGAATTAGCACCAGAACACTTCAACCGTTCAGTGATCATCACCAGAGCAGCCTCCATCATCCTCATAGGCTGAAAAAATGCACAAAGGAAACACTGCAAATCTATCAAATTCTAGCAGTGTCGACTCACACCTCTACTTTTTACACAGAACTGCTGAGTCTGCTGGGAGAGAAGTGTCACCCACAACTACTGTTGTCACAACTTCCAAATGGTGTTTTTGTTTTTCCCAAGTGGATTTATCACCATTTATAATAAAAAAAAACATCCTCTACATTTTGCATTTTTCAGTGAAAATCACATATTTTCCTATACTGAATTCAATGATTGTGTCGATGTTTAGAAAAACTCAAAGGTTATTATATCAAAAGGGAGAAACTGGAAGAAAAAAAAGTGTTTTTCAACAAAATCTCCCATTAACTGAACATAAACCCAGTGTGTCCATCCGCTGTCATTGATCCAACTCCGTGGGTTTTACTGGTGAATTAATGCTGTAGAGGATGACAGTGTTTCCATGGTAACTACAGAACATCCAAATGGGTCATATCTGATGACCATGAAAAGACGACAAACTGTATTTTAGATCAAGTATTTCCATGTATTGATAGGATTAGTGGATCAGCAGGTGTTACACAGTTTAGATCAGTCGATGGTTTTGGTCACTGGTGGATGTTTGGGTCTTTATGGGTTAAAGTTTGCTTTTTCAGTGAATATCCATGTTATATCATGACACAAAACAGTTGAAGTTACCTCCAAATTCCATTACAACTATTCTTTCCATTGGCCGGTGCAGCCTCCGTAGTCCTTAAGCAGAAAATGAGCAGAATTATTGCACAGGGGGAACAAAAAAATCCACTGAATCACAGGGACGTTGATTCACACAGGATTAAAACAGCATACATGGTCTGCGGTGGAATTTTTTTCTGTACAGCGGATTAAGATCACAGATATTTATTTACAGATACAGATTTACAGATAATTATTTCAGATAACCAGAGGTCGTTAGGGGCGTGTATTGACAAGAATGTGGGGATACAATACAAAGCACAATACTAGCATCACAATGCGATATATCACGATACTGTTAACAAGGTGATGTTTTTTGTTTTGTTTTGTTTTTTAAAAGATTATTTCCTGGAAAAATGTATCGTGCAGCATTTGGATAAATAAAGTTTTAACACACGGCTTTACCAGTACAAAAAAACACGCAAATAAATCAATAATGTTTTACAGACATTACAGTTTCAGATCCTGCTTAAAAGTTCGTGTTCTATTGCGAAAAGAATCCATAGTGTTCAGTCCCAGAATCATCCAACATCAGAACATTATTTTTGTGCATTCCAAATAAAAAACAAACATTTGCCTCTTTCAGACAGTAAAAAGTACTTTTAGGATGCTTGAATTATCCATTATTTAACAAAACAGCGTTATCAGTTTCAAAAACCTACATTTTTGATCTGCAATATCACAATAATACTTTTGTCGTATACAAACAACAGAAAAAACACCCATGTGAATACAGGAATAAAAGAGCTTGGAAAACAAAAAACAAAAATGAACCTCCACCATACCTGCATTTGAATAAATACCTAAAGATATCAATGCAATACTTTTTAATATCGATACAGTATCATGAAGTGCAATATTGCGATATATTGTGATACTGATGTTTTCTTACACCCCTGGAGGTCGTCAGGTTAAACTAGTCCAGTCTCACTACGGCTTTAAGCAGGGTTGTGTATCAGCAAGAATCTGGCGATACGATACAAATCACAATACTAGGAACACGATAGGATATATCACGATATATCATGGTACTGTTAAAAAGGCCATTTTTTGTTTGTTTCTTTTTTTTAAATGATTATTTCCTTGAAGAATTGAATGACAGTGGAAATCTGCACAAATACTAAACACATTTTTATAAATATCGATACAGTACTTTTTAATATCGATACAGTATTGTGAAATGAAATATCACGATATATTGCAGAACTGATATTTTCTTACAGCCCTAGCTTTAAGTGCAGCATTTAAGCTGAAGAATCAGAAAAAACACACATTCTGTAAACGCTCATCTCCCACTTGGTACAGAAAAGATGCCATATTATTCTGAGTAAATACTATTTCTTCCTGGAAATAACCTGTGAAAACCGGTGTGACCTCATCTGTGAGCAGATCTGTGTTTGTTTTATTTGGAGCTGTGATAATATCGGGCCACAATTTGGCATAAATATTATTCTTTTCATCAGCCCTGCACGAACCGAGAGGAAACCCTGTGTTTGTATGTGGGAGAAAAAAAGAAGTGTGATTTCTCCCCACAAAAGACGCAAAACCTCATATAAGAGAAGAAAAATCCAAGTTGTGTGTTTGTGTGTTGCTGCGAGCGGCTACATTCCAGAAAACCAGATGGACGTGGAGCGTTTTATAGCGAACCAAAACATGGGCTTGTATTGTTTTCAGTGAGTGATAATCAGCTCCTGAGCCTTCTGCTGCGGGGAAAAGAGACACGACGGCAACATCACATCTACAAAGAGCACAACCAAAGAAAAGGCGCAGACCGCCATGTTTAGGATTCTGTTACAACGTACACACACCGGGTTTGGGCTGGGATTTCCCACACAGCACATTTACATTTGAATGCACCAGCTCGTATGTACAGCGGATTTGTCAAACAGTTGTGTTGTTTTTGTAGGAGGTAACGCAACCCATACACTGTCATCTATGGAACTGGGGAGAAGCATTTAACCCTTAGGAGTCTGAGTCTGTTTTTCAGGACTTTTCATTTTGCCTTTATATACTATATAAAGAAAGGTTTACTGTACCCATGTTTGGGATCTGTTTTTTTTCAGCACGACTTCATCTATGTCATCTGTAGGGCTGTGTATCGGCAAGAATCTGGTGATACGATACAAAGCACAATACTGGGATCATGATACGATATATCACAATATATCATGATACTGTTACAAAGGCAATTTTTTGTTTGTTTCTTTTTTTTTTAAATGATTATTTCCTTGAAGAATTGAATTCCAGCAGAAATCTGCACAAATACTAAACACATTTTTATTTGATCCCAACAGGATCTAATGTTCTATCACCAAATGTTCCTGTTTTCATACGGAAATTCTGTTTTACAGACAGTACAGTTTCAGATCCTGTTCAGATGTTCAGATTCTATTAGTTCACAACTAACATCAGAACAGGATTTTTTGTACAATCCCAACAAAGGAATGAACATTATTTAATAAAATAGTGTTAAATGATAAATAAAATATAAACAGCAAACAAAATGAACCTCCACAATTTCTGCAATATCTTGAATAAATACCTAAAAATACTGATACTGTACTTTTTAATAATACAGTATTGTGAAATGAAATATCGCGATATATTGCAGAACCGATATTTTCTTCATCTATTTTTTTTTTCACTTTAACCTACTATATCAACACAAAAGGACAAAAAACACACAAAACATATAAAATCTGATTTGAAAAATGTATATAATTTATTGCATAAATAACCCACAGATGCTTAACGAACCTTTTCAAAGACTTTAAAAGTCAGTATTGGTTCCAAATATTAGTTATATAAAATTAAAATTGGAATAAATGAAAACTAGACTCAAATATTAGACATAAAAGCAGATCTTTACATAGGCGTTTTCTGTGGTTTTCTCACCCCCCCCACCCCCTGCATCCAGTTCAGGTGGGGGTCACTCACAAAAATTATGAGGATATGGTCATAAATCTGACCCCTCCCCCAGCTCATTTTCATACTTTTATTCACGTTTTTTTGCTCCAGTTTCAAACCATCACATCTCCGCTTGTATTAGCTCAATCAACATCAAATAAAAAGTGGGACAGTGTTTCAAGTCCGCACTTTTGAATGCGATTATCCCCAGTGGGCTACGTGACCGACTGCCGACGCTACGACGTGTTGAATATGTCATGTGATTCTGTGACCGTGGACCCCAAAGGGTTAAATGGTGACGAAGGAACGGAAATGATGATAGAAACAGTATGAACCTAATGAGTTAATTATTAAGATAGATTTGTATAATTATTCTTAGATCGTTTCCTTCTGTCATTATCATGTTCGTAAACTTGTCAATATTGTTTTCCTGTAATCTCCTAATTTATTCAACTCACTGTAGTTTTTTTTTTTTTTTCCTGTGTGATCGTTGGATTATTCCTCTGCTCACAGCAAATCAAAGCTTGTTATGTAACGTCATGTATAAATAGAACATGAGGAATAATCAGTTGATTAAAAAAGGCCACTGGTTTGCAGCATCAGCTTCTCTTTTTATTCTGCTTTCCAAGTTTCTTTGTAATATCCATTTCTTTATTATTCATCTTTTTTTTTTATTACTGAAAAAAAATAACAAGAGCAAGAAAAATGTTCAGCATTTCACTAGAAAGTGGTGATAATTAGGCCCGTATTTTGAAGTTTTAATCAGAATAATGGTGACTTATTTATTTATTTATTTATTTATTTATTTATTTATTTATTCTCAAGGATGTGCAAGCATGAATAAACTTTTGTACCAAATACCGGAGCACTTTGAGGCTGCACATTTAGATCATATCTAGGGCTGGGTATCAGGGCCAGTTTACTTAATAGATTCAATTTCGATTCATAAGGTTCTGAACCGAGTAATCACAATTCAATTCAATCTGATATCGATTCGATTCAGTATTAGTTGTTTGATTCAGATTCATTTAGTGAAGTACAATTCTGAGCGGTAACCTGATTATTTGACTACTGCAGCCATGCAACACATCAATAATGGGATCAGTATTAATATTAGAAAGCAAATAAATCTGACATTTCAGCAGTAAACAGCTGAATCTGCTCTGAATAATGAACAGGACACAATCATTCCCATGTTTCTAAGTGGCTCAGATCGGACTTCTTCGTCATCTTTATTCTGTTTTATGGCCGGTGCTTTCTAGCATTAAGGTGCATTACTGTCACCCCGGGGCACCGCTACCAATGTAGGCCCCCCTGAAACACAATCATGTTGGGCGTTTGGAACAAAAAAGTCACTGGAGGGGGGAGGGGGTGAGGGTAGCGGTCCATCAGTGTGGCTTTACTCTTCCTCTAACTCCACACTCAGCCATGACATCAGTGTGGATCCAAGTTAATCTTCCTAGAACGTCCGGCTTCCTCCACCCACCTCAGAGAGCCTCTGAGCGGCCACCTCCTCTGCACTGTGGGTTCCTCCTCTGGTGGAGGGGTTTCCCCCACCCTTTCTCCACGTCCCTCCCGTGCCAGAACTATTGTGAGCAAATCTGAGACGCCCTGTCTCCTCCAGGGGCTCGTAGGTTGTGTCGGCGGTATCCGGGTCAGGTACTCGTGGTCCTGCTCTGAAGTATTGATCTCATGCACTATTAATCGATTATGCAAAATTAGAACAAAATCAATCTGAAATCGATCAAATCAATTTTTTTACCGAGCCTTAATAATATCAGTGACAATTAGGGATGGGAATCAATAAGAATTTAACGATTCCAGTTCCATTATTGATTTTGCTTATCGATCCGATTCCTCATCGATTCTCATTGGATGAGGGAATAGAAGAGTACAAACAGGTGTGTTTGCATTAAGTGTCTTTTATATTTCCACCTGCACAGAAAATAGAACATATACAGTATGAACAAATAATAAGAACAAATGACGCCGGGCCTGGTTTGTGGAGGGGGGGGGGGGTGTACAGTGACAGCGAAACTCCAGACTCTTTACTAATTCCTCTATCGCTGCATTTACGTGGAATCAGTTCCACTCTGCTCGTCTCCTGTTGTTGTGCTCCTCATTTCCTTTCCCCTACCTTCAGAAACTTGTATTTGAGGGCGTACGACATTTGTTGCCCACACCGGAACCAGAACTGGACCCAGATGACGGCCTGGTGTTCACTCTGCCGATACATTCACAAGCGTCGCTAAGTATTGAATCAAATGAATCACATGTGGACAAATGTTTGAACAGACTGGAAGGATTCCACCTTTAGAAGAAATGGAAGCTTTGACAGAGTTCAGCTGGACCTGGTGTGGTCTGTTTAGACCTGGTGTGGTCTGTTTAGACCTGGTGTGGTCTGTTTGGACCTGGTGTGGTCTGTTTGGACCTGGTGTGGTCTGTTTGGACCATTTCTGCCTCAACACCATGTTGTCTACGTTCTGACCAAAACAATGCAGCATACGTGTGATGTCATCGTGCATGCACAACAAAGGCGGAATCGTTAAGCAGGCAAACAATTCCAAGGAATCGAGCTACAAGGATCTGGTCCTCAAAAAGAACTGGTTCTTGATTCCCATCCGTAGTGAGAATGGACTTTAGCTGACCCACCAGCAAATGATTTCCAGTGGATGTTTGGGTGTGTGTGGGTTAGTCTCTTCTCTTCGGTCCTTTTTTAAAGTCCGTCCATCAGGTCTTGCCTTCAGTGCTTTAAACTGTAACCTGGTTCTCACAGTAACAGTCACCAGAACACACACCGACTGCCTCCAGCAGCACGTTTTTAGGATGGATGGATTTTTTTTCAGCTAATAGCGGGGTATCAGCTGTAAAGTACAAGTGGTGAGGAGAAGCAGCCCATGAGCGATCCACACCGTCCTTATCGCTGGCCAGGCAGACCCATGATAAGCTATTACTGTATGTTTTTACAATAGTCAGATGTGTTCCCCCTGTTTGTGCACTTTCCACATTGTGTACTCTATAATAAGCCACGGCTGCCAATTACACCAGCTCCGTGCACTGGCGGCGTTAAATCGTCTTCTGTTACTTCCATTCACGGCGCTGGTAATGATTCAGCGGTCTGAGCGACAGCCAGCGAGTCTCCTGAAGCCTGGATGTCAAGGCGTTTAATTTACAAGTTTTCAGGCCTGTGTGTTTTTAAGAGCGTCGTTCTTCTGCACTGTCTTCATTTATCTGTTCTGCTTGGAATATGTTCTGTGTGGATCAGAACGCTGTAGTTTTCTCGTATTGATCCTTAGTTCAGGTTTGAGGAAGACTTTGAAGTGTCTTATGACTGAATGAAACCACTCTGAATGTTAGAATTCCTGCTTCCTGGCTCTGTTCTGCTTGTACCTGGATTATTGGTTTGGGGTTTGATTTATTTTTTCCTGCTGTTTAACGGTGCATACAGGAAGATTCTGTGCAAAGGTGATGCATCGACTTCTATTTGTACAAACACATTTATTTGACAGACTCGTCTCTTCGCAGCCTTATCACAAAATCCTCAAGTGGTGTTGAGAGTATTTTTTTAGTGCGCTGCTTTCAGAACATGTCTCAGTTTGTGTTTTCCTTGAAGTGGAGAAATATAATGACTTTGAAGGAAACAGCTTCAAGTGTCTGTACAGCACGATTAAATATGGGCTCCGAATTCTACATCTTGATAAAAAAATATCTCAGCTTCAGTGAATTACATATGTATGATCCACTGCACAGTGTCTGGTTTTCCTTGATGAGTTAAGATTAATCAAACAAATATAACATGGACAGTTTATAATAGTGTGGACAGTCTAGTACAGGGCTGTCAAACTCATGTTAGTTCAGTTCCACATTCAGCCCAGTTTGATCTGCAGTGGACCGGACCAGTAAAATAATAACAGTGAAAAAAGTACAATTCCATTCTGATCAGGTTTACATCTACAAAGTTTCCTTAAAAATCTGAATAACTTGAACAACTTGAATTGTCTTAAGAAAAACAAGTGTAATTTTAATAATATTCTGCCTCAGTTTATCAGTTTATCATTTACACATGTGCGTTACAATCGCACAAAACATTTAATAACAGGCAGAATATTGGTCAAATTGTATTTACTTTTCTTCAGACATTTCCGTTTGTTCATATTTGTTCAGGTTAGTCACATTTTTTGTAAACTTACAGTTTGGCAATGTAAACATTTTCATGTAATTTTACTTTTTTACACCAAAAAAACAGAGAGAAAATGTGGGGTTATCGTTATTTATAGGTTGTTCTGATCATATTTTACTGGTTCTGACCCAGTTCAGATGTAATTGGACTGTAGGTGTGTGTATGTGGAACCTGAATTAAAATGATTTGGACACCATTGGTTGTTAATATCTTCAGTTTAATTTTTTGCAGTTTTTCACAAATTCATCCCATGGGCTGGATTGGACCCTTTGGCGGACCAGATTTGGCCCCTGTGCCGCATGTTTGACACCTGTGGTCTGGTACTAAATGACTACTGATGAAACAAGTGGTGTCAGGCGGTGTCAGGCACAATAAACCCCGCCCCTCACACGTATTGTAGCTTATTTTGGCATCGATCCAGCTGATGTCATCATGTCTGTGGGTGTGGTGATGTCAGCATATCAGTTGCCTCTATATATGTGCCACATTTGAATTGAAAGAAAATTGATGCTTTTATAGACATTTGAAATTTCACTCATTATAAGTAAATGGGAGAAAAAAAAAATTGAAAAAAATTCATAAAAAATGTAACTTTGACCTACTTTTCCCAAAATGTAATCACATCTGTCCTGGGTCACTGGCAATTTATAAACCCAATTAGTTATAAATTCAACAAATGCTTTTGCTGCTAAAGTGTTAACAAACAAACAAATCGGACTAAAGGCACGGCTGTGGTTCAGGTGGTAGAGCGGGTCGTCCAATAACCGAAGGGTTGGCAGTTCAAATCCTGCTCTGTCCTAGTCAGTCCGTTGTGTTCTTGGGCAAGACACTTCCCCCTCCCTGCCTCCAGTGCCACTCACACTGGTGTATGAATGTTTGGTGGTGGGAGGGGCCGTAGGCGCAGATTGTCAGCCACGCTTCTGTCAGTCTGCCCCCCCCCCCCCCCACAGGACAGCTGTGGATATAGATGGAGTTTACCTCCACCAGAGGGAGAATGTGAGAGCGAATGAAGAATGGGTCAATAATGTAAAGCACTTTGGGTGTCTAGAAAAGCACTACAGAAATCCAATCCATTATTATTATTATTATTATTATTATTAATAAAAACAAATAGAAAACCAAGGCAGACCCCACCACCACCACCAGCCCCCCGATCACCACCAAAATGTAATCATTTCTTCCTTGTGCCAGTGTCAACATTTCCTGAAAATTTCCTGAAAATCCCTCCTTAACTTTCTGAGTTATCTTGCAAACAAACAAACAAACACACACACACACACACACACACACACAGGAGGCAGGTCTGTCTTGGTGGAGGTCTGCGCTCTCCAAGGGCTTTTCTTGTTAATGTTATTCTTTTCCTTCTCCATGCTGCTTTACTGTTGAATGGTGGAACACTGAGCACTTTCTGTCCTGTCTGGAAGCTCCATCCAGTACCTGTCTGACATGTTCAGTGAATGTCTTGTTGTAATACCAAAGAAATTCACCTCGACTGCAAAATAAATCTACCTACGGGTGCAAATAAAGTAACATTGAACCTTGAACCTTGAATCCAGAATGTCACATTTGTGAAATTAAATCCAGGGCCGCACATAATTCATAATGTGTCTTGGAAACTTCACCTTTATTGTAAATGTTCTCTGCTGTGTTGTAAATACTCACCATTAAAACCCATTTGAGAAGGCTTTTTAATGCGTATCCATGTAACCCTCCTGTTCCCTCATGAATGGAAAGTGTTGGTTTTGTGCCCTGGAGGTACTTGACATTAGATAAGGCAGCTGGCACAGCGCCACATGCAGTGAAAGTGATTTAGTGCTGGCGCTGCAGTCTGTATAAATTCAGTCCAGTGCATATACAGTACAGCGTCGGCATAAATGCGCTGTTGCTCATCACGTCTGCTCCACGGCCTGTGCATTAGAATACAGTGTCACAGCGGAGGGATGCTCTGTGGTCGCATTCCTCTGTGCTGCACAAATGGATGAGGAGCTGCAGTACTGGGACCACTAGGAGGACGGGGGGGTGATTGGCGGCAGCGGTGGGGGTGGTGGGGGGTTCTCCTGCCTGTCAATAACCTCCTCACTGTCTGTGGGGTGGTCACTGTCCCGACGCCCCAGAGGCCTCAGGGTTTCACTCAGCACCGGAGACTCACACCGACAGCCTTTGGTACGGTTTTTTTTCTCACTGCCACTCAGCATCTCCTCCTCCTCCTCCTCCTCCTCCTCCTCCTCCTCCTCCTCCTCCTCCTCCTCCTCCTCCTCCTCCTCCTCCTGCCTCTCATCCTGATTGACATTGGAAGCATTCGATACTGTAGATCATTTCTACATCGTATATGATTTGACACTCATGCATGTAGCTGCAAAATTACCTGTTAGGATAACAACAACCTGTGAGGCAGTACCAGAAGGTGTCCCACAGGGCTCAAGTCTGGGTCCATCTCTTTTCACCATTTACGTTAAAAAAACAAACAAACAAAAAAACAAGAGATTAAAGATTAGATTAGAAAACTAGGTTACTGTGTATTTTTTTAATCCAGTCATTAAACCACATAAGGTTAGTTATTGATGCAGCTATGACATAGATCATTGTTTCTTTGTCTGTTTCTTTCTTTCGAGACAAATCAAAACCTTCTACTCTCACAGTAAATTATATTTTCAGATGTTTGGATAAGAACATGCACTTTATGCCGACCTGTCGGTAGGATTTGATACTGTAGACCATTACTACATCATTGAGAACTGTCACATCTGTGTATGCAGATGATACAATGTTATTTTGTGTTGTGATACAGTACATTTTTAAAGAGAAATGTGATTGATATTGGTATCTCCTCCTCCTCTTCCTCCTCCTCCTCCTCCTCCTCCTCTTCCTCCTCCTCCTGCCTCTCATCCTGATTGATGTTGGAAGCATGTGATACTGTAGATCATTGCTACATCATATATGATTTGACACTCATGCATGTAGCTGCAAAATTACCTGTTAGGATAACAACAGCCTGTGAGGCAGTACCAAAAGGTGTCCCACAGGGCTTTATTCTGGGTCCATCTCTTTTCAAAAATTTGTTTAAAAAACAAACAAAAAAATGAGAGATTAAAGATTAGATTAGAAAACTAGGTTAGAAAAAATTCTTCCTGTGTATTTTTTTAATCCGGTCATTACACCACATAAGGTTAGTTATTGATGTACGCAGATATGACATAGATCATTGTTTCTTTCTTTCGAGACAAAGCAAAACCTGCTACTCTCACAGTAAATTATATTTTCAGATGTTTGGATAAGAACATGCACTTTATGCCGACCTGTCGGTAGGATTTGATACTGTAGACCATTACTACATCATTGAGAACTGTCACATCTGTGTATGCAGATGATACGATGTTATTTTGTGTTGCTGATACAGTACATTTTTAAAGAGAAATGTGATCGATACTGGTCCCTCCTCCTCCTCTTCCTCTTATGACTCATGTCAGATGGAGATCTGATTGACCCAGTTCAGAACAAGAATAATATACAGATAAATGAATGAAAATCAGTGTTATTACCGACAGAAATCTGTCTAGAGAAAAATATATTTAATTCAATAAAGCATCAACTCGATGGGAAGTGACCTGTCAATCAAAGCCTGTCAGTTTTTGTTGTTTTTTTTTCCATTTATGTATTTTCCTTTTTTTTTCAGTGAAAATCAGGTATTTTCCTATATTTAATTCCCGATCTTGTACATGTTCATAAATGCTCAGATTAAAGTCGAGACTTATTTGATCAAAAACGGAGAAAACTGAAGAAAAATGGACTTTTTTTAGACAAAGATTTCATTAACTGAATGTAAAAACAAGTCTCCATCCACTATCACTGATCAAACTCTATATGTTTTACTGGTGAGGCGATGTTGTAGAAGATGACGGTGTTGCCATGGTAACTACGGAGCTTCTGAACATCCAAATGGGTCATATCTGACGACCATGAAAAGACAAATTGTATTTTACACCAATTATTACGTTTTTTTCCCGTCTATTTATATATTTTGCATTTTTTTCAGTGAAAATCAGATATTTTCTTATATTTAATTCACAATCATGTACATGTTCATAAAAGCTCGGTAAGTCTATGAGAGTCGGGGCTTTTTGGAGCAGCATCTAGTGGTCAGTAATGGTGTTACACTTTAACCCTTTCATGCATTGTGGTCACTCCAGTGGACAGTTCTTCTCCAGCTGTTCTCTTCTATATTCATAGGTTTTGTTGTTTTAGTTCCATGTGAGCCAACACAGTGGACACTTATGCAACATCCCATAATACACTGCAATTCATACCATTACTATAACTTTGCTGTTCTTGATAAACCTGATCTGCATTAACATGTTTAAGTGTAAATCAGTTATTTGTCAGACAAAAAGAGTTGTTTTTGCATATTGTATGAGGTAATAACTAGCTTTAGAGTATGTTCAAATGTGAGGAAACATCAAATTAGCAGCCTTAAAAATGTTTTTATTTCATTGTTTTCATTTTACTTTCTGATATTGGGTTTTAAATACATATTTCTTGACTTAAAAAATTAATTGCATGGACATTTTTGTAACTCCATGAAAAAAAAAACCTCGATCACAATATTTTTTTTAGGCCTAAGGAAGTGTAAAAACACTCCAGAAAAAAAAAAAATCTTGACTAAGGTTCTCATAATTCATGCGTGAAAGGGTTAAAATGCTAATGCGCTGACAGGCTTTGTTACAGTTTTTTCTCGCTGTCACTCAGCATCTCCTCCTCCTCCTCCTCCTCCTCCTCCTCCTCCTCCTCCTCCTCCTCCTCCTCCTCCTCCTCCTCCTCCTCTCATCTTGAAGGACTCCTGTGAAATGGAGCATTGATTGACCCTGTTCAGAACAAGAATAACAGACAGGCAAACGGACCAAAGGAAAAATCAACAAAGTGTCAATCACAGCCACCGGAGCAGCTTCAGCAGAGACTGATTCTGTTCTGGACCAATGAAAACCAGTTTTCCCAAAGATGCTTTTGATGAAGATCCGGTGGCAGTGAAGACCACACCGTCATCGGTCTTTTCAGTCAGTGGGTTTACAGACACAACTACAGTTTGACTAAACCAGGGCTGCCAAACTCATTTTGGTTCAGTTCCATATTTAGCCCAAGTTGATTTCAAGCGGGCCAGAACCAGTGAACTAATGTTTTAATAACCTATAAATAATGACAAATCTAAGTTTTTCTTTTTGTTTCAGTACAAAAAAAACCCAATTAAATTATGAAAATATTTACATTTTACAAAAAAGATGTGAATAACCTGAAAAACAGAAATTTCATTTGAAAAATTAGTGCAATTTCAACAATATACTGCCTGGACTTATTATTTCTACATGTACATTTACACACAGTGTTCCATAAACGTTTGGGAACAGGCAGAATATTGTAAAAATTTTGGAGTTTGGAACAAAAATTTGAACAATTTCTACAATATTCCATCTGTTATTATTATGAACACAACTGCAGATCACAGTGCATCCATAAATGCACTAAAACATTCAGTAACAGGCAGAATATTGTTCAAATTGCACATTTCAGGTTCATCTGTGTTTTTATTTATGTATTTATTTGCATTTTAATTGTGAAAGAATAGTTTTGTAAATGTACATATTTTCACAGTGTAATGTTTGGGGTTTTTTTTCACATTTTTTCCACATAATTTTTCACAAAGAAAATTTGTAGTTGTCATTATTTATGGGTGATTGTGTTGTTATTTTTTTACTGTAGATCACATTGGAACCTTTGGTGGACCAGATCTGGGCCCCAGGACACACACACACACACACACACACACACACACATATATATATATATATATATATATATATATATATATATATATATATATATTTCTTCCTTGTGCCAGTATCAACATTTTCAGAAAATTTCATGAAAATCCGTCCATAACTTTTTGAGTTATCTTGCTAACAAACAAACAAACAAACACACGCAGGAGGCAGATCTGTCTGTTGGAGGTCTGCGCTCTGAGTGCTTTTCTTGTTCTGATCATATTTTACTGGTTCTGACCCACTTCAGATCTAACTAGACTGTATGTGTCTGTATGTGGAACCTGAATTAAAATGATTTGGACACCACTGATTGTTCATATCTTCAGCGTAATTTTTGCAGTTTGTCATAAATCATCCTGTGGGCTGGTTTTGGCCCCGGGCCACATGTTTGACACCTGTGTTCTAAATGAACTCTACCAACTAGGCCTGTCCACAGTCTGCTGTTTAACCCTTTCATGCATAGTGGTCACTGCAGTGGACAGTTCTCCAGTTGCACTGTTAGACCGGATAGGTTGAGTTTACTTTAAAAATTTGAGTAAACTGGTTACCTTAAAAAATTTAAGTAATGAGTAATGAAAACTTGAGTGTATTAAACTTAAATGCTTGATTTGAATGGAATTGCTATTTTAAGTACAACACACTAAATGCCAAGTTAATTTAACTCAAAATTTGTTGCAACGTCAATTGCTTCGGATAATCACTAAGTGAATATCATCAGTGCATTGGACTCATTCCGAGTTGATTTAAATTAAAATCTTTTGCAATAAAAATTGCTTTATGAAATGATTCATCTTAATATATTGCAGCGTGGATGGAAGTTAAGCAGGAAGATAGCACAGTGTAGTTTACCAGTGCAGGAAGTGCTACTATATTGGCATGGTATAAAGACTTTTAATAAACAAAATCTATTTTAGATGAACAGTAAAGCCATTGTTCTTCCTCTGGCTCTGACTCATGGTGCAGCTGTACAAAAATACAAAAACAAACATAAAAAGGCCAGTAAACACTGACACACACACATTAAATCCAAATGAACACTAACACCACCACCCCGCTGAACCCCTGCACAGAAAAAGAACACATTTTCAACAACATGCCCAATACCCACAATGCAATGCACAGATAAAAAGGTGTGGTCATGGCTAAAACTTAGTGATTTAAATCCATTCAGCTTAAACTTTTTCGTACTTTCGACTATGTTTACAGATTAGTGGAATATACTGAACATTTTATAGTAATGGAATAAAACTTAAATCATTTAAGTACATTGTAATTAAAGCATTTTAGTAAATACAAAGTCCAGGCTTACAGTGTGTTCTCTTGTATATTCATGGGTTTTGTTGTTTTAGTTCCATATCAGCCAACGCAGTGGACACTTATGCACCATCTCATACACTGACATTCATACCATTACTGTAACTTTGCTGTTCTTGCTTGGTTCTTGAGTGGAAATCAATTGTTAATATTTATTTTTTGCATATTATCTCCATGAAGTGAGTAATAACTAGTATTAGAATATGTTCAAATGTGAGAAAACATCAGATTAGCTGCATTAAACATGGTTTCATTTCACTGTTTTCATATCACTTTATGATATTGGGTTTTAAACACTTGTTTCTTTGCTTCAAGAATAAAATTCATGGTGTAGCTGAGTGGACATTTTTGTAACTCCATGAAAAACAGGGTGATTTAAAAAAAAAAAAAAAAAAATCACATTGTTTTTTTTTTTTGCATGCCTAGAGAGGAATAAAAACACTCAGGAAAAAAAAAAATCTTGATTAAGGTTCTCAGAATTGACGTATGAAAGGGTTAATTCAGTGTCCAGTGGGACTCCCAGTAGTGCATCATGTCAGTCCTGTGCTTGGACTCGTCAGTGGAGGTTTTTATTTGAAGTGGGAGTTCTTCTGGTTCTGTTTGTGAACACAGCCCCAGGTTTTTGCACCGTTGAACTCTCAACTGTGCATCCGTCTTTTTAATGAGCTGTTTATGCGCTGTAACCCTGCTGTAACATCCACCTCTGTGTAGCTGCTGACTGACTGTTCTCACTCTGTTGGATCATGTTCCTCATTGACATTCTTTGTTACCTTCAGGAACAGTTCAATGGCAACTGGAGCTGCTTTAATCTTGTGCTTTTTACTAGAGTTGTACTGGATTTACACTCACTTTGAACGGCGGCGAGAACATTTCAGTATATGAATACGGAGCTGATCTGTTTATCTTTACATATTGTATTAAACATAATATCATACGAGCATCTTCAACCACATTTTTCTGCCTCTTTACTCATATTTTTTGCATAGACGTGAAAGCTCAGTGTCTGTGTTTACATGAAACCTAACGCTCCATGAAAATCAGAATTGAAAACACCACATTTCCACCTCAGACCAAGTAGTAGGATGGTCCAGACCTTTAATAATCCATTTATAGGAGGAAACACAAGGTCAGATGATGACATTCTAGAGCACAGGTGTCAAACATGCGGCCTGGGGTCCAAATCTGGCCCGCCAAAGGGTCACATCTGAACCCTAGGACGAATTTATGAAAGAAAAATT
The DNA here is from genome assembly GCF_902148855.1 of Sphaeramia orbicularis. Lineage (NCBI taxonomy): Eukaryota > Metazoa > Chordata > Actinopteri > Kurtiformes > Apogonidae > Sphaeramia > Sphaeramia orbicularis. The sequence continues at coordinate 53,941,542 of NC_043970.1, read as the reverse complement.
ACACCGAAGAAATTAATAATCAATGATGTGCAAATCATTTTAGGTCAGTTCAATCTAAAGTGGATCAGACCAGTAAAATATTATCATAATAACCTAAAAATAATGAAAACTGCAGATTTTCCTCTGTGTTTTAGTGTAAAAAAAAGTATTCTATTCTATTCTATGCTATTCTGTTCTATCTAATGCTATTCTATTCTATTCTATTCTATTCTATTCTATTCAATGCTATTCTATTCTATGCTATTCTATTCTATTCTATGCTATTCTGTTCTATCCAATGCTATTCTATTCTATTCTATTCTATCCAATGCTATTCTATTCTATTCTATTCTATTCAATGCTATTCTATTCTATGCTATTCTATTCTTTTCTATTCTATTAAATGCTATGCTATTCTATTCTATCCAATGCTATTCTATTCTATTCAATGCTATGCTATTCTATTCTATTCAATGCTATTCTATTCTATCCAATGCTATTCTATTCAATGCTACTCTATTCTATTCTATGCTATGCTATTCTATTCTATCCAATGCTATTCTATTCTATTCTATTCTATTCTATTCTATTCTATGCTATTCTATTCTATTCTATTCTATTCTATGCTATTCTATTCTTTTCTATTCTATTAAATGCTATGCTATTCTATTCTATGCTATTCTATGCTATTCTATTCTATTCTATTCAATGCTATTCTATTCTATTCAATGCTATTCTATTCTATGCTATTCTATTCAATGCTATGCTATTCTATGCTATTCTATTCTATTCAATGCTATTCTATTCTATTCTATTCTATTCTATGCTATTCTATTCTATTCAATGCTATTCTATTCTATTCTATTCTATTCTATTCTATTCTATCCAATGCTATTCTATTATATTCAATGCTATTCTATTCTATTCTATTCTATTCTATTCTATTCTATTCAATGCTATGCTATGCTATTCTGTTCTTTTCAATGCTATTCTATTCTATTCTATGCTATTCTATTCTACTCTGTTCTATTCTATTCTATTCTATTCTATCCTATTCTATTCTATTCTATTCTATTCTATTTGTCGCTTGTAGAAGTTTTTTATGTGAGCTCCAGGATCTGTTTTCATCCGTCGTCTTCATCGTTGTAATAAAAAACACCTCCTCCTGTTTGTGACAGTTGTGGTGAAATGACTTTGCGTGTCATCAAAGTTTCACTCTGATGAAATACATGGAGGCGGTAAATGTGGATCTTATCTTCTTTTCTTATTTTGTACATGAGCATGATTGGATGTTGTGGATGAACGCCTACTGCTGCTGCTGCTGCTGATGAATCACTGAACGTTTCTATTTTTTGGGTTAAATTTCAACTCGAGGAAAACCTTAAGAAATCACACATTTTAGAGCCCGTTGTATGTTTTCAAAGCGAATAAAAGCGATTCATTCTCCGCCTTGAACTGCTGCACATTCACTCATTATCGGATCTGTTCAATTGTAGATTCGATGTTGCAATGTCAAGTATTTCTTCAGCTCATACTTGGGTTTTTATTCGCTCTACTGGGCCTTTTCATGCTTTTGTTTGGCCAAGATTGGTCTTTTTTTAACTCCAACTTTGTAGATTTCATCATTAATGTCTTTTCATACGTCTTACATCTGACTCCAATCTATACTCTGTGCCTGCGGGGAAGGATTTCCACGTCTGTTTCACCAGTTTTCATTATCGGGATTCATTTATATTTGTGCTGTTTTTAAGAATTTAATGAAGTGTTTACTCTTGCGCTGTGGCCATGAATCAGATAACTGGAGGATAGTGACATCCAACGAGATAATAATCTTAATTATTGTATTTGCATCAAATTGTCATTACAGTTCCATTTAGTCGTCTGTTCATTATAAGTGATAAATGGTTTTGTGTGGCGTGCTGCTGAATGCCAGCCAACACTTTGGCTAAATAGCTGCTTCAGAGTGGTCCGTCGAGAGGGAATATAGCTCCCCAGGACATGACTAGAAATTTGTTAATTATATTCACTGTGGAAAGAAGAACACATACACCTACACATTCAGCACTCCACAAACTTAATATTTACAGACTTAATCGCATGCCAGATAAACAGAATTTAATTGTAACGGTGTGAAAACGCTTAGTTTTTAATCCACGTTTCATGATTATTTACTCAAACACAGACGTACAATGTGCCGCCGCTTGTTTTTAATCTCTTTCATGTTTTTTCTATCGTCATCGCTGACAGAAGTAGAATGGTGCCTTGTTCTGTCGAATGTTCTTTAGGTGCTGTTTTAGCTCACCGGCTGATAGGTCATGAGGTTTTGTGTCTTCATTTGCAATTTCTTCAAACGTCTTCTACCAAATAACTGGTCAGATTCATTTCATAATGGTTAGAACTGGTTACACTGTAAAAAAAAAAAAAAAGACTCGTAAAAGAACAATAATGTTCCGGCCGCAAGGGTGCCAAAAAAATACTGTTAAATAACAGAAAATAACCATCTCATAAAAATACGGTAATTTTCCATAATTAAAATACAGTTTTATATACAGAGATTTTGCATATTTTTTTGACTTTTTAATGTTTAATACAGAATATTTACATGTATTAAAACAATCCAATTCCCTATAAATATATATATAAATAATTTTCAGTGAGACTCAGTTGTCCAATCCACTGATAAAAACTGTATTTGGACAGTTTATCAGTGCTTATACATGTTATACATTCACAAAAATACATTTATTCAACATTTTTGTTGTGAAACCTCCTGTAATTGCACAAGATATTTGTCAATTAACAAACAAATCTGGTTCAACTGACAGAACTAATACTACTTTTACAGTTAATTGTCAGTAATTTTATCTTGTTTTATTTTTATTTTTTTACAGCATTAAACTTTAAATTAACAGTTTAATCTTGTGAATAGAAAAGAAATATTTGTGAAATTATGTTATTTGCATTTGCAAATGTATTTTAACTGTATTTTTCTGTGAAAAAAAAAAATAATTGAAATTGAAATTATATGGTTATTCACAGTTACAGTTTTTTCCTGTTATTTTACATTTGACATGTAAAATCACAGACTGTTTGTGTCATTTCATTGATATTTTCCTGTATCTTAAAAATACAGGAAAAATCTGTAAAATAAACAGTGAAAATTCTGTTAAATTACACATTTTTTTTACAGTGTACATAACCATATCCTCCTGACACCCAGCAATGCATTTTTGTCCTCTGCAGTGGACAAGAGTTTCACAGCTTTACTTTAAAATAAAAAATTACATAATGTCCACTGAAAAGGACATTATATTAAAAAATATAAATAAATAAATGTATCTGAAAAACTGCTGCATCATGTTGTTTCCAATTAAGGTAATTATCTAATGTAAAATGGTGAAAATGTTTCCTTACTGGGCGTCAGGAGGATATGGTTGTGGTTAGGAAGTCATATAGGGCCTTTCATTTGGGTCCATGACCTTTGACCTTGAGTGACCCTGAAGGGTCAAACCCAAGGTCACCATTGTCTGCATTTCAACAGTCTTCTTCTGTAAAACTACTGGTTGGATTCATTTCACATTGTATCTGTGGCGTCCTTGGGACAAGATCACAATCATTGTATTTGCAGTTTGTAGACATTCGGGCACAGGAATGAGGATGCAGAGTGCAAGTCTAAAGGTTAGAAGATACATGCAATAGAAGTCAAAGATATAAGCAGTATGAACATGTGAAAGCAGTATAAAAACAATTAAAAAATAAAAGTTTGACTCGGAGCTCTGCGACGTCATCCACAGGGGAGTGCCTTTTTTTTTTTTTTTTTAACAATATCTTCAAAGTCAGTTCACAGTTTTCAGAAATTTAGATTTTTGAATTTTTGATGAATTTTTGAAATCCTACGTTATAATACACGTTCTGTGTCCGTCCGATCGATGTTCCATCCCAGGAGGGCGTTGGTGCAGGTTCTCCTCAGCCTTCACATGCCCCATCGCCTCCAAACTCACCAAATGAATACAAACATTAGCTGACTGTAAAAACTCTGAAGGTTGATGTTGAAGGGCTGATTTGTGTTGGAATAATTCAAACTTCTGCATTGGCATACGGTCAGACGTGATAACTGGTCAGGGATTCCGTTTAATGCTTTATTTGCTCTTCAGGCAGATTATTTCCAGGTGGAACAGTTCAGGTGATGACATGGATAGGATGACGTGGATGAGATGATTTTAAATCTTAAACAAAGGGAAACAATAACTGTATTACTAAAACAATTCCAAACATGTTCAAGGATATTCAGCTAACAACAACACAAAATACAACTCACTGAAGTATGCATCCATCCAGTCTGTGCATTCAAGTCTTAGTCTGTTCTTCATGCTCCCAGTCAAACAAAGGGAAAAGAGGATGGTCTGGGCCTGGTCCCTCCTCTTAAACGGGTGGGTGTGGCCTGACAGGTGAGGCGAGGTCCTGCCCCTCCCCAACCAGGAAGTGGAGTTTTTAACACTGACTATCTACTAGGCACAATTTTATGTCCGTATTCAAATGTTGTGAGGCATGCTGGGAGATTTGAGCCTCTCTCTACTTTGAATTCTTCATCCCTGCGGCCATACTCTGTTTTTGGAAGTGGTTCTGCTGCCGTTCAGTTTTGTTGACGAATACAAATAGGCAGTATTTCACTGCATATACTATAAACTTAACTTTAAAATTCCCTTAATACGCACGACTAGGAAGGGTTTGTGTGTTTCAGTCAGCGGGGTGAGACTGTGGAACAGATTTAATGTAGAGTTAAAGCAACAACCAAGCATGAAAGAATTTAAAAAGAGGTACAAAGACACCATTTTTCAGAGGTACAGGGATCACTGGGTGTGATAAAGATGTACAAGTATGTGGTAAGTGTGTGTAAATGTATGTATAGGTGTGTATGTGTGTGTGTATATATGTAGGTGTATATGTGTGTATAGATCTGTGTATGAATGTGTATTTACATATATGTGTTATTGTATTATGGGTTTATGTAAATCATATTATATTTGTTCATAATAATATAATGTCAGAAACCTAATTATTTACTAGTAAGTATCAGTCATATTATGGCATAGTGTATAGATCTGATTAGACAAGGAAGGTTATTATTGTTATTAATAACACTGGTCAACAACAAATGTATTGTTTCAGTTTTTTGAGCTGATTTAGGATCATTTTGGTGCTGAATCCAAAAATCACATTCATTTTGCTCAATCAGGTCAACTTTCTGAACTATGCTACATATTGGCTTTTGAACATGTTTGCTTACATTTATGGGCATTTTCACATCATATGATACAAAATTCTTTCATATTTCTTGCAATAAACGAGTTCTGAAGATTTTACTTTTGCCAGTTTATGATTAATGTTTTTTTTAATATTACAGGTGAATGAAATGGCTTCGACTAGAAGATCTTGCAAAAATAAGCCTGACATATTCTGCTCCATCTGCGCTGAATACACCATTGTACCTAACAGGAATCAAGTGATCAAATGATTTTTTTTTCTCTTAAAACCTATTTTGGGTGAGAACTATATAAAAAATCAACTGATAAAGTCACAAAAATGTCATCAATTTTGTGAGAAGATCAAATTTTTCAAAATCAAATTAGCAAAAAACCTGACCTGATTGAGAAAAACAGATGTCATTTTTGGATTTAGCGCTGCAAAATGGTCCGAATTCAGTTGAAAAAACCTAGACAACTTGCAAAAAACTTTTTTTTGTAACCCAGTGTTATATAAGGAGAAGGGGTGGAAGTTTATAAGTTGGACTTCTTCTCACTCCTTTTCGAATATGTATTATATGTCTTATGTTTAAGTGTTTTGTTTATTTATTTTCTTCTGTTTGACGTTCATGTTCGAAATAAACAAATCAATCAATCAATCAAACTGGTGGTACTGAAATAAGCAAACTAAATGCATAATTATGTCTTGAAAATATTCCTTAAATATCTACTCCCAAATAATGTCAACAAATAACATCACGACAATTTTTTTTTACAAAATTACTGCTGCTCTTGCTGTGTCCATTTACAATCATGTATCGGCACATTTCACACACAGTGGCACCACGGGTACAATGCCGCTAGTATTAAAACTGTGCCTTTAGGCAAGGCAAGTTTATTTGTATCGCACATTTCAGCAACAAGGCAATTCAAGGTGCTTCACACAGGACACTGAAATAAAAAACACATTTAAAACATTATAAAAGAAACATGTAAAAGGTGATTAAAAACAGCAAGTAAGAAAACAACACATAAAATCCCCAAAAAAATAAAAACACACATTAAAGTAAGAGTTGCAGTGCAGAGTTTCAGAAGAGGATATAAAATTTAAAAAGTCAAAGGCGGCAGTGAACAGGTGAGTCTTTAACCTGGACTGAACAGAACTCAGACTCTCAGATCTCAGACCTGATATTTTCTGGTAGTTTGTTCCAGATCTACGGAGCATAGAAACTGAACGCTGATTCTCCAGGTTTAGTTCTGACTTTTGGAACCCAGAGCAGACGTGCACCAGACCACCTGAGTGGTCATACTTCTAATGGTCCATATATTAATGGTTTATCTGTCAACCTAGTTCCTATTGATCACTGATCGAAGTCATATATGGACTTGGACTGATTTAGTTGCGTTCTCCTCCAGTGGAAGTCCCGCCCACTTCTGTTGGAGTTTGAGATGCGTCCAGAACCACAGAACTGGAACACAGAACAGAACCTGACAACCTCACACATTCAACTGGGATTGACTCAGATAGAACATGACGCTGACACACAGGGACACTGGAACTGTTTTGGAGTAAATGTTTTCACATCTGAAGCCACAAATGAACCATCAAACCTGGGGTCGAGGATTATTCTGTTACTGCAGGCACGGAACTGGAATGTGTTGTGAACTGAAGCGATGTCTGGACAACTGTTCTGTGTTGTGTTTGTGTGTTTTGGCCTAAAGTGTGTGTGTGTGTGTGTGTGTGTGTGTGTGTGTGTGTGTGTGTGTGTCAGGGTTTAAGCTGTGAGAGCAGCAGTGATGGGATAACAGCTGTAAAAGTCAGCAGTGTTTGTCCAGAGGCTTTGGACCCATGATTCAAGGCGTTACATTGAAGTTTCTGTGTCTGACCCACATACAACAAGACTGGACTGGAGCAGGATTTACTGTTTCTTTTTTTTTTTCTTTGTTTTTTTTTTTTTTTTTTTTTTTGCTGTGACCTCATCGTAGATTGTTTTGGTGAGAACATGAAGGTAGTGTAGAGGCAGAGTGTTGTTTAGGTGAAAATGTAATTATCACATTATTTGCTCCAGCAACAAGTACAAATGTTATTAGGATGGGCTTTTCAGTCGGATTGAGCGATTTTAAATGACTGGCTTCGAAAATGGTGAGGAGGTCAAGGTGGTCAGCAACTCAGGTGTTGACAACTAGACAGACCTGCATAGTGACCAGGAAGAGGCGGACACCAGATTGGTATTCCATGCAAGACATGCAGCAGAGTCTCATTCTCAGGTCATCATCAGATGTGATGATACAGACATGCTGGTTTTGCTTGTGTATTATTCCAGCCAAGGAATGTTTGGATCTTCAACGGTGTTCATGCACTCTGGACACGGTCCAAGGGAGAGGTTTGTCCCAGTCTGTGCAATTGCAAAGAAGCTTGGTGCAGCATTTTGTGCATGTCTGCCTGCATGCCACGCCCTCACAGGTTGTGATACCACAAGCAGCTTGTGTAGAATTGGGAAGGCTACTGCTTTTAACAGACTGAAGACTCATCTGAGTGACTTAAAAGAGATGGAAAATGTTGGACTTTCTGAAAGCCTGGAGGAGGCTATTCCTGTGGCGAGAAAGTATGCCCTCCTTCTGTACGGCCGAAGAAAAGGGAGGATGGCCGTCCTTGCACCACCTTGGATGAGCTGAGCTACACACTAGCATCTACGACAGATTCATCAGCTGCAAATCTACCCCCAACAGAAGATACCTTCAGCAGCATGTATCAAGAGCCTTGTACCAGACGGCAGTGTGGCGTCACAGCCATGTGGCAAAGCCTCATCTGTAGAACCCAGCTGGTAGAGGGTGGAGGCTCAGAGAAGATGGGTCTATTGAACCGGTGATGTCTGTCAGAGACATCACCCACCTGTACTGGAAAGACGGAAAGTGCAATGAAAGCAGCAGATGCCAGTGTCTGTCAGTAGGCTGGACCTGCACAGTTCTGCTCCTGTCCTTTCCCTGACTGCCCAAATATGAGCCATGTTGTTTTGGACGATAATGTGGATGAGTGATATAGAGATGTTTATGTTTCCCACAGACCTACCGCCCCTCTTGACCCTAGACACCTTATAGACAGACAGGACACACACACACACACACAAAGCATCTGCACACAACACACTCTACCACACACAATAGCTTTAGTGAGGTTTAGATATAGGAACATTTAATTTGAATAAAAGTTTGTTAATTAAAAAACGATGTTTCCTTGTCTCTGTGTCTCTCTGGCATTTTATTCTTTTTGGGACACCTCATACCTTTTGTGAGATAACTCCATGAGTATACAAGCTACCAATACACAATTGGTATTGTTGGATTCAGTAGAACCACAGCTTTCAAACAAGCCCTCATATGTGTGGTTATGGCTTTCTATTACAGAGTCACTAAAAAGGAAAGAGAATATTCTACATAGATTTCCATTCTCGCCAATTGTAGGTATGTGTTAAAATGACTATATCTCCTATTTGAATTCAGATATTTACATTCTGTTTTTTCTAGAATGTGTAGGGTTATCCTGGCTTCCACTATGCCGGGTTATAGACCTCCTGGTGCTTCCATAGTCAATCTACAGGGGTTTATATGCTTCAATCACCAGACGAACAGACTTCATTTTTTGTCTGTGGGTGTACAACAATATAGATCAGTTTTACCACTTTTGCATTAAAATATTTTTATACAAGAATCCATTTCATGTATGGGGGACGTTAGAGATGAGGAAAAATTATGTTGTGTTTGGTTCTACCTCCGGGAGGGGTATCTCATGTTTCTGGAGCCGAGGTCACAGGCCTATTAGTTATTATTTGTTTATTTATTCGCCAGCACAACTAAGAAAGGCATTGGTAAAAGATTATATGTGTATTTGTATGTGTGTATATGTATAAACGTATATATGTGTATATGGATGAATGAGTGTGTGTGTGTATGTGTGTTTGTGTGTGTGTGTGTGAATAGATATATAAATATAGAAGAGTAATGTAAAAGGAAGAGGGACATATATAATTAAAAATATTGTAGGGAGAGGGGGCTGGGTTAAATCAGTTGCACTTGTTCCCACCCCTTTTCGGGTAAATGTAAGTGGAATTATTGTGCTTTTCTTCTGACTAAGATTGTTATGATTCTTGATATTTGTATTATTATGTATGTTTTGCTAGTTTGCATATACATTAAATTGCATTGCATGTTCGGAATAAATCACTAAATCACAATCACTAAAGTTACGCATAAATCGCTCTGAAAAGTGTAAATTATGTTTATTTGGGTCCGTCTCATGGGCGTGGCCATATTGCTTTCTACTCCATTTGACCAATGAGATGCTCGTTTACAACGCGGAACTTGTATCGACGGCTCTGATTGGTCCGTTGATGACAGGTGGTCCGTTTCGCGTCTCTGGAGACAAGATGGTGGATTCACTTTGAGTATTTTACCACCGATGTATTTGGTGTAAATATTCTGTGGAATCCTGTCAGAATTCCTGGTCCTTCAGTGTGTGAGGCAGGAATCCAAAAGAAGTTCAGGTGCTCCATTGTGTGACATGTATTTTTTCATCCATTTTCAACCTTAATGCTTTACAGGGTTTTGCACCAGAATGCACCTAAGAGCATGCAGAATGAAACGCTCAGAAAAGTTCAGGGTTTTTTTTCTTTCCTCACTTTCATCACTGGAAAAACACTGGTCTAAACCAAAGGCACATCTGACCAAATATTGTCGTATTGAACTCTTTTTAATTTTAACAATAGATGGAACAGTGAAGAAAAAATTTATATCATATTTACATAAGATAATAAATGAGGATATGGGAGAGAATAATTTAGATATTAAAGAGAAATGGGAACTAGAGATGAACATTATAATTGCTGATGAACAATGGGAAACTTCATTTGAACAGGGACATAAAACAACAAATAGTCCTAATTGGAGGGAATACGGATGGAAGCTAAAAATGAGATACTTCAAACGCCTCGTAAAACATTGAGGTGGAGCAATACCTCATCTTTGTGTTGGAGGGGTTGTGGCTTGGTAGGAGACCATACACATATATTTTCCAAAATTATCAGAATATTGGAAAAATATTCAAAGAGAAATAAAAGCATGTTTGTCCATAGACCTACCAATGAAACCATCACATTTTATACTGTGCATAATACCTGAGAACCTTCAGGAAAGCAGTCAAACCAAACTGCTTAGAATACTTTTACTAATTGCAAACAAAGTAATAACAACCTCCTGGTTAAAGCCACAACCCCCCACAATAGACCAGTGGAGGGACAGAATTCAGATGTGTACAACATGGAATATACCACTGCAGTGTTACAAATGAAAAGAGAAATATTCATGAGCAACTGGACCCACATTAAGTCACATTTTAATTTGATGGGTTGTTGCTTTTCATTGTTGTTGCTGTTGTGGATTTCTGTTTTGTTCAATCTCAGATTCTGAAAGAATGTCAAGGTTCTACCATGTTGTATTTTAATGGCTGATGTTGATCTCTCCTGAATATTCTGGTCCCTGTGGCCTTGGACTTGAAACAACCATGGACTACTACCCCCATTAAGACTGAAATGTGTGTATATATATATATATAGATAGATAGATAGATAGATAGATAGATAGATAGATAGATAGATAGATAGATAGATAGATAGATAGATAGATAGATATTTCTGTTATATAATGATTTGTTACAATGCACTGTACGGCTACACATGTGAAATCTAAATAAAAAGAAGTTCAAAAAAAAAACCAAATTTGTCGTACTGTGGTGTAAACTGGGCATCAGCCAACACTACTGGTATCATGGGGGTATAATCTGGCCTCGTCTGCTTTTAACCCGGGTATAGTCCGGACTGGGGGGTGAACTTTGACCTGTTACACCAGGTTCATGCTTTCACATCCTTGGTCTCCATCCATCTCCAGAATCCTCCCTCACCTTGTCTTCGTCTGAAACGTAAGCCTCTCCTTCACCATCATCTGTACGTTAACATGACAATTAGGAACGGGAGGGACTCAGACGCAGGCTGGTTCACTAATGTGTCTGAGGGGGAGGGGGAGGGGCTGGGGGTTGTAATTGAGTATGAGTGTTGGCCAGATTGAAAGCCCCTCCAAGCAATTAGTTCACCAGTGAGAGGCTGTTAGACAGTCTTCATTAGCTGTCAAGGAATTCAGCCAGTGACTCAGATCAACAGTTTTCCTCTTTCATTCAGAGTGACATTGTTTTATGAAGTGAACAGAGTCGCCTACGCTGAAGGGGGGGGGTGGGTGGGTAGGGGAGGCTGTATCTGTACGTTACAGCCATATATCAACTTGTTTAGTCTGACATAGTGATATCGGGTCGATAGCGATGATTAATACGACAGTGATTAGTGTGATTTTATTTATAGTTTTCCAGTGATTTATCTGCATTAGACACATTTAGGAGACAGTACAGGAGCATCAGAACTGAATGAAGCCACGAAAATACTCTAAATTCAAGTTTTTGGGTTTGTTTTTTTGTCAATACAAGATATACAGAACCTACTGTACAATTAAACGTTAGATGTTGATTTTTTTTTTTTTTCAGCTGAACAGTGGCTTCACAACAGATTCAGTTTATTTATCTTCCACTGAACTGAATAACACAGAAAGATCTGACAAATGCAACTAAGACGGGAATCTGCCCCAAAAATATGATTTTCTACAGCATCAATATCCACAAACATCTGGGAACCATCAGAAGTTAATGAATGATAATGTCATTTAGTTAGCTTATTTTGACTCTACTCTGGGTTTTCTCTACCAGTATAAGGTTCAGGAACACTAACCCTAATATTATTATTAATGTAAAATCACTGTTGTTCTGATGTTAAAGTTTGTTCCCTGTGCAAAGTTTTGCAATTTTTGTCTTTAAGCTGTTTGAATAGACAATGTCTGCTTCATATTTTCCACATTGATGCACACAGACAATAATAATAATAATAATAATAATGATAATAATAATAATAATAATTATTATTATTATTATAGTTCAAAATGTGAAGTTGGGTATTAAACCAGTCTTCCATAAACAGATAAAATATCTGGAATGATCCTCCTCCAGGTTGAACGTTTTGCAGCAGCTGTAGAGGAAGCAGATGAAGAATTAATTAACAAACTAGAACAGCACTCGGAGAGCGCAGACCTCCACCAAGGCAGAAAAGTACCACCCCCCCCCCCCCGATCACCAACAAAATTTAATCATTTGTTCCTTGTGCCAGTATCAATATTTCCTGAAATTTTCATCCAAATCTGTCCCTCACTTTTTGACTTATCTTGCACACAGACAAACAGACAAACCAACACCGGCAAAAACAGAACCTCCTTGGCAGAGGTATAAAAAAAAAAAAGACAAATACAACAAATGATAGTTAAACGGTAAAGTTTATTGTTAAGTTTCTTTGAATGGCATACATTTTGCTATTTCTGCATATATTTTGCATATATTTTTGGATGTGTTAAGTCTAATATCATGTCCAAACATATGTTATCGGTCTATCAGTAATTTTTACAGTTCCACACTTTGATAAAACAGAACAAAACTGAACATGACAGATTCAGGGAAATGTTATATGTTAATACAATAGACAGGAATAATACAGATTTACCTTTAATCTCAAATCATTAAAATTAACTGTAATTTTCACTCTATATCTCATAGAACTTAACATCTGATGAGGACAGTAACTTCTAGACCTTAAAATGGGAACATGTCATAAATCAAAGCCAAATAAGTCTAAAAGAAGTCCATATGTGTACAATGTTAAAACCTGGTTCTTGGTCTTTTGATAAAATCTGTCCTTTTAGACCTTGTCATGGTTTTCACTTGAGGCTTCAGGAGCTTCTGGGTTGATCTCCTCCTTCATGAAAATGGCCTGTTTGTGTTTTATTACAGTTTTCAGTTCATGTTGTATGTTTCACCAGAATAGTGTTGGTGTTGTGCAGTCAGAGCAGTGAAATGATGACAGTAAAGGTAAAAATCATCTGTCTGTAACTAGGGATGGAACCATATGAACATTTCATATCACAGTTATTGTGACCAAAATTATCACGGTTATCATTATTATCACAGTATTATTGAAATTGTGCTTAAAATGTTCAAAAAGTACTAATACACACACTGAAATAATTTAACCAAGTTGTATTTTGAAAAAAAAAAAAAATAAAACAAATAAAATAATAGGCACAATGTCCCTTCTGTGTCAGAAACATTCAAATATTAACCCTTAGTGGTCTGAGCCTATTTTGTCCGTTTTTCAGTCCTTTTGATTTGGCCTTTATATACTATAGAAACAAATGTTTACTATACCCATGTTTGGGATTTTTTTTTTCAGCACAACTTCATCTTTTTTTTTTATTTTTAATTTTTTAATTTTTTTGATTTTTACTTTATTGTATTTTTTTTTTTTTTTTTTGATTTTATGTGTTGTTTTCTTACTTGCTGTTTTTAATCACTTTTTACATGTTTCTTTTATGTTTTAAATGTGTTTCTTTTTCCTTTTTCTTTTTCCTTGTCGTATTTCAATGTCCTGTGTGAAGCACCTTGAATTGCCTTGTTGCTGAAGTGTGCTATACAAATAAACTTGCCTTGCCTTGCCTGTATCATCTGCCTATTATTTTTTTCACTTTAACCTACTATAAAAACAGAAAAGGACAGAAAACACCAAAAAATATATAAAATCCAATTTGAAAAATGTATATAATTTATTGCATAAATAACACACAGATGCTTAACGAACCTTTTCAAAGACTGTAAAAGTGAATATTGATTCCAAACATTAGGTATAGAAAATTAAAATTGTAATAAATTCAAACTATACTCAGATATTTGACATAACAGCAGATCTTTACATAGGCGTTTTTTCTCCTAAAAGTGCGGTAATCAAACACAGTTATCGTGAGAATTTAAACACTAATACTAACCGTCTGTGATTATACCGTGGTTTATCGATATAAACATAATGTAATCGTTACATCCCTATCTGTGACATACGGTCATATTTTTTGTCCATAAGCTCTAACCCCGTCGTGTTATGTTGTGATTATTATTTGTTTTCGTGTACCATCGTTGATCCGTTCTGACCAGGTCCTGTGATGTAACCTGTTTATTTTTTACAGCCTTTCACTGTCTGTAACCGATCGGTGCTGAGGTGACGTACGACTTATTAAAAATCGATGCGAGCGCGGTTAAAGTGAGGAACAAAGGCTTTGCTCTCCCAGTGCTTTATGGCTGTGTTTACACCTCCAGCTCAGCGACACCTTGAAACCTTTCACAACCATGTGATCGTCAGCTTTGCTGAAGTCGTCTCTAAACCTCTCTACTTCACAAAGAGCCGGATTCCTCTGAAATGGCATTTGGAGACGCTGTCCTTCTTTCAAATACTCTAGAAAATGACATTTTGGAGCCGTTTTATCAGGCTCTGTTGTGTCTCAGTCAGACGTTCTCACAGAAGGTGACATTTTTGTCAGATTTCGACTTCAGAATGAGTTTACAACCCCTCGCAGACCGTCTGTAATTCCACCACTGCGATGAGGAATTAGATTTCCCTGCAGTAACAGAGGAGCATCTTCAGTGTTTTAACTGTCAAAGGGGGGGCGCTGTGGATGTGCTGAACCTGAACTCAAACATATTCAAAGAAAACAGGGTTCACTTTAGAGCCCGACCCATATGGGATGTTTGGGGTCGATACCGATACTGGGGGCTAAAAAAAAAGCCGATATCTATTATATTGGCCAGTATATGAAATAAGAACACAGATCTACACAGGATATAATAGTAGTAGTAGTAGCAGTTTATTTCGAGCACATAGAATCATCAGATAACAAAGAATCTAGTGCTGGGCAGCGATTAAAATTTTTCATCGCGATTAATCGCATGGATTTCTGCAATTAATCGCAATTAATCGCATAGCTGTTTTGGGGGGGGCATCAACAGCGTGTATTTCCTTTCAGTGATATTTCAGACTGCAGTACTCTGCTGATAAAAATAATTGCACATGTCAGTGCTTCCAAACACCTGTGTCCCCCCCACACACACCATCTGAAGACATTTCAAATGAAAATGTCCATGTAAAAAACCACTACTGTTACACATGTTTATGTCCACACCAGTTTATTTACAGTTTTGAGTGACTGACAGGAGTCTTAGTCCCACTAATAAGTACTAATACTAATAATAATTCAGTTGTTCAACGCAAGCAAAAGGGGCCCTGAAGTGGTCAGAATAAGTGGCACTAACGTATGTTTTGTCCTTGCAGTGTTCCCATAGTCAGTTCAGACATAAGAAGGAACTAACAGACACGTTTCTTTCACTCTGTTTGTATGGCCCCAAAAACGTTTACCTGTGAGTATTTTATGTTCAGTTGTTATTAGAATGAATAGTATCAAATATCTCTGATGTGAACCTTTGTTGCTGGATAAGACGTTGTAAATCTTAAATTAAGCTGTAAATGCTAATCGTTAGCGTGTCTATGGATTTTCCCATTCAAGTTAGCATCGAGATAAAATGACTGCTAATACAACATTCACATGGTAAATAAGTACAGGTTAGTTCAAAGGCTGGCATATTAAACACAACCAATGAATTTACATAAACTTAACATGAGCCTGCATAAAGAATTAGCAACCCATCTGCAACTGCTAGCATGAACGAATTAGCTTAAACATGTTAATAACACACTGTAATAAACACATCCAAAATAACGTCATAAACATGTTTCTAACAGCTCGTTTGCATGTGAAATTATTTAGTAAACAACAGAATGATTGATCCATACAGGTGCTGAACTGCAGGAGTTCCACACAGTTTGATTCTGCATTACTTGTACAGTTCGCTCTTTTCTCCTCTTAGCTGCACGTACACACAGTACCAGCGTGTGGACCGCCAAAATAAAAGCATGAGTTTCAAGATAAGAGTCCGTATGTATAATTCAACAAAGACTTGCTTGAAAGGCAGAACAATAATAAAACGGCGTTAACGTGAGATGAAAAAATTGTCGGTGTTATTTAATGAATGCGTTAACGTGGTAATAACGCGTTAACTTGCCCAGCCCATACAACATGGTCAAAACAAATAAACAAATACAATTTTTTTTTTTTTTGCACTCGAAAAGGAATGGGAAGAAGTATAACTTACTGACTCCACCCCCTGTTTACAAACTAATAATCAAACTAGATCCGCCTCCTTTGCTTTGTTAACACACATTTTTCTCTGTATATTTTTTACAATAACACAAAACATTCATAAAAATCATTCATATACACTTTTTTTTAGTCACCTCATACACAGATTTGCAATAATCAGCCATTTTCAATATAAACTATAATCTACATATTCACCCCAAATATTTACTCCAAATACAATGATCAATAAATATGATGGTATCTTCCTGTCATGAGAACCAATTAACTATAATATCTTATTTTATGCGTACTTCTAATAATAATAATCTGATATTAGATAATTGTGGACAGGTGGATAAACAGTTGCATAAATCTTTGTTTATCTCACAAATATAATTGACACAACTTTCAAATGCAAACTATGGAATCACAAAAATAATTACAGCAAAAAATGTGACTGAGCACACAATTCTGTTTTCACTCAAATGTGGATGTGTCTGCCTCACTGCACTACAACTGCACATGTGGACAAAGGACTAAACTGAGCATGTGCAGAGTGAATTAGGTCAGTCCTAACTTGTTCCTGATTGGAGCAACTGCAAGAGTTACAACTGACCCATGTTACAGCTGTCCCCGGTCTCCCCTACACTATTAACACCCAGGCCTGTCTGCAGAATGAAACTGTGAGGGAGACAGGAAGTGTGTGTGGGGGGTGAATACTTCATAAGACGGGGGGTCCGTGATTTTCGGAGGAGGGGGGTCAGAGTGGGGGCGGGGTTTAGTGGTCCGTCCTCGTCAGAGCATGAGGTAGTGGTCTGTGATTTTCGCCGGTGGTGGTGGTGTTGGGGGGGGGGGGGGGGGGGGGGTCAGAGCGGGGGGGATTAGCAGTCCATCCTTGTCAGAGCGCACAAGCAGGGGGGGTTGCTCCGTGATAATGTGATTGTGTGTGGGTGGGGTGATAGCGTCATTGTCCGAGCAGGAGTGAAAGTGAAACTAACTCGTTTTACTGTTCCTCTAACTCTCCGGGCAGCACACACACACACACACACACACACAGGAGCAGCGAGCGACACAATCTCCGCGCAGCAAAAAAGCTAATACATCAGCTACATATTGGCCGATGTTGATTAATTGGTGATACACTGTAATCGGCCGTCGGGCTCTTGTTCACTTAAAACCACATGTCCACTGGAGACGACATGAGCCTCCTAAAGAGCCGAACATACAGAGGACTTGGCGGCATGAGCTGACAACCTCGAAAATTCTACTTGTTGTTGATGTTTGATGGAACATGACGCTAAGATTCAGGGACGTTGGTCACAGTTTTACATGTTCACATACTTGACAAATGACATTAGTGGCTTTTCCATTGGATATCTGCGCAAAACTTGACCGATATTTAGTAAATGTCGAAAAAACAGAAGTGTGTAATGTCGGTTTTTCCATTATCACAAATAAGATGATTTGTGTATTTATTATCGCAAGATGACATGAGAAGTCATTCCATAAACATGGCGACAAAACATAAATATCACGCTGATTTACAGAAATATTCATTATTATTATAATATATCACTCCCCTATCTCCTACTAAATTAAAAAATGATTCAGTTTCCTGGTGTTTCCACACATATCGCACCATGTTTTTTTTTTAAATATCCATCAACATCCGTTTTTTTTTTTATTCATGTGACTAGTTGCGGAAAAAGGTCTTTCCATTGCAGTTTTGCTTGATATACCAATTTTGCTACACCCAAAACAAACCACCTCTTGCCAGTGCAAAAACTTTTCATAAAAAAACAATAGTTTTGCCGAAATTGTCGTTTTTCCATTAGGCAAATATTTTTTTTATTTTTTTTTTTATCAATTTTTTATTTATTTTCATTGTGCATCTCCAAAAGTACAATACAAAAAAAAAAAAGAAGGAAATTCCCATTTTATGATATAAGACTTTGTGACACACAAAGTATACCCCCCCACCCCCATACCAACCCAACCTGGATCTCAAAATGTGAAAACCACTCATAAAAACAAATGCATATATATGATTTGTCAAATTTTTATGAGCAAGTTATATTCATGCAATTTGAGGGTCAGTGGAAAAGTGAGTCCTGTTGGATGTTTTTCCTCCAGTAATAGACAAAAAGGTTTTATATGTTGTGTGTAATCATCAGTTTCAACCCCAATAATCACAACATGTTTTTCCTGTTAGCTTCATCGTGTTAAAACAGGCTGAGTTTCACGTCAGGACTCAGTCCATTGAAGAGTTGTAGATCAGGGCTGTCAAACTCCTGTTAGTTCAGTTCCGCATTCAGCTACATTTGATCTGCAGTGGGCCAAACCAGGAAAATAGTAACAGAATAATATAGAAATATTGTCAACTCCAAACTTTTATCTGTTTTTGAGCGAAAAAAGTGAATTTACATCATGAAAAGGTTTACAAACCATCCTTTTAAAAGGTGTGAATAACATGAACAAACTGAAAAAATGAGTTAATTTTAACAATATTCTGCCTCAGTTTATCATTTCCACATGTTCATTATAACTTACAGATCACAGTGGATCTACAAATACACAAAACATTTAATAACAGACAGAATATTGATACAATTGCACTTCAGACGTTTCAAAATGTTCATATTTGTTCAGGTTTTATTCACATTTTTTGCAAAATTATACTTTTTTAGTAAGTAAGTACATTTTATTTATAGAGCACTTTTCACAGACAGAGTCACAAAGTTCTTTATCAAATCAAATCAAAATCAAATCAAATTTTCAGAAACCCAACAGAATCCTCCAGGAGCAAACACTTGTGACTGGTGACAGTGGAAGGAAGAACTTCCCTTTAACATCAGAAACCTGGAGCAGAGCCAGACTGAGGAGGATGGACGTCTGACAGGACCAGTGGGGGTTAAAGAGAGGGAGTAAAGGAGGAGAAAAGAGAGAGCGATAGAGATAGAGAGACTGGGGGAGAGGGGGGAGGTAGGGGGAGACACATGGGATACATGTAACACTGTAAAGTAGCAAGTTAGTAGTGTAAATACATGAAAACATTTACATTTACACAGAGAAAAATGTGGAGCTGTCATTATTTCTGTTATTATGAGAGTATTTGACTGAATCCTGCCCACCTGAGATTGAACTGTTCTGAATGTGGAACCTGAACTAAAAGGATTGTTCATGTCTTAGTTAGGGATGTCCAATATTGACTTTTTTACCAAAAACCGATATGCCGATATTGTCCAACGCTTAATTTCCGATTCCGATATCTACCTATACCGCTGCCGATATATGTGGGATCTTAAACTAATTTTCGGTAACATCACATATCTCCTGTCATGGAATGAACACATCATGCCTAATTTTATTGTGATGCCCCATTGGATGCATTCTCAAATGCAACAAGGCTTTTAAAATGTAAACACTGTCTGTGCAAAGAACACATACTTCAACCGAAGTTGTGGAAAAAATGCCATATTTATTTCTTTTCTCTCCCTCCTTCCATGAGTCTATTACAGTGTGGCAACTCTACTGTGCAATTTTGAAAAGTGCACATTTCTTTCAGCTACAAACAAGGCTTCATTTACGCGTTGGTAAATGCCAGCGAAACCAAGGCATTATTTTATCGGTTTTAATGATGGGCAAAAAAAACGATAACAATATTCACCGATATTACATTCTTATGCCAATATCAGGCCGATAATATCGGTGGTCTGATATTATCGGACATCCCTCGTCTTAGTGTAATTTTTGCATTTCACAAACTGGACCCTTTGGTGGGCGGGGTTTGGCTGCTGGGCTGCATGTTTGACACCTGTGTTCTCGATAAAACCATCCGTTCTCTAACAGAACAGACGAGTCGACATGAACTCCAGTTCTTCCTTTAGTTGTTTTGTGTCGGTCAGTGTCTGCAGCTGCTGCACATTTATGTGTGTGTGTGTGTGTATTGTACGAGTGTGTGTCTGTTCTCACTTAAACTCGACGTCGTGGATGTCGAATCGAGCAAAAAGCCGGAGCCTGAAAGCCTGAGTTGTTGAATGTGCTTCTTGTCGTAGCCGGTCTTTCATCTCTGAGTGTCAAGAAAGAGCTGCTTTGCAAGGGAAATGGGCTTTTGGCAGACAGATCTGTAAAATATAATCGGAGACGCCAGAGTTGGAAGTAGTTAGCTTGCACAGAGTCTGCCAGCCCACATTTGGTATGCTGTCACCATCCTAAATATTTTGCAGCTCTCTCCGATTATTTACGAAGCCTGTAGGACGGCGCTGCCGCCTATTGTTGTTTGCGTCTGATTACAACAAAGCACAAATCGCAGCGTGTCGGAACATTAACATGCTTCACCAAATGAAGATGAAACAGAGCTGTGCGGTGCTTCACAGTGTGTGTTTAACATTACAGGGGTTTTCGGGTCTTTAAATGTGGCTGTTGGAGGGGATCTAATGTGGTTTTCTGGACTGTTCTATATCTTTAAGCGATCTGCTGCAGAGTGTGGATCACGCTTTAGCCCATTTTGCTGCCTCTTAGTCAGGCTGATGTTAGTTCATACGGGTTAATGCCTTCATACTCCAACCCTCTGGAGGCTCCACCGGTGTAATGATGTCCTGAAGAACTGTGTCTGGATGAAATTAGCCTGATGGACTCTGTTAAAGGGAAAAATCCAGCCACATCCGACTCGGATTAGAGCAGGGCTGTCAAACCCATGTTAGTTCAGGGGCCAGTTGAATCTCTAGTGGGCCGGACCAGTAAAAAAAAAAAAAAGTGAAGTAATATAATGAAAATGTTTACATCCAAAAATTGTCTTTAAAAAAATATGAATAACATGAACAACCTGACCTTTCATAAACTACATGTCATTACATCTGTTTATCATTTCCACATGTTCATTAGAACTTCCAGATCACAGTGGATCTACAGATAAACTAAACATTTAACAGCAGACAGAATACTGGTACAATTACACTGACATGTCAGATTGTTCATATTTGTTCAGGTTTTTCACATTTTTTGTGAAAAGATAATGTGTAAAGATAAACATTTTCCACATCTTACATTTTCATTCTACATATTTACTGTCTGGACAAAAGCTGCAAAAATGATCAATCAACTGATGAATCAGAATCTGTTTGATAATCGATTAATCAGACTAAGTGTAAATTCTCTCATTCCCAGTTTTAACATTTGGATATTGAATGTCATGTCTGAGGGAAACACTGGATACAAAACACAAAAACTCATTGATTAGTTGATTGAAATCCTTGTTAGTTGCAGACGTGTGTAGAACAGTGGAAGATTAACCCTTAGATGCAGAAGTGGGTCAAAATGACCCGGTGAGGTGGTTTACTTTCAGTGTCTTTGTGATGAAAACTTATTTCATATTCCAGATACAGTCTACTCTCGTTATACCGCCAACTTCCGTTCACGGCCAAATTGGCGGTATAGCGAAAATGGCGTTACAACGGGTTGCGTCCATAATGTGCATGTCTTTACTATATGATGTCTATGCTGCCTCCATTAACCCGTTCTAATTGCGTTTGTAAATAAATCTGGATTCTGTTATGTTGTAAGGGATCATTTAAAGTGGGGAAACATTTTAAGCATTATTATACCGTGTCGGGAAATGACACCCCATCATCTTGAGGCTTTGGCTTAATCCCACGTCCTCTTCCCGACATCCTGACCTACTGAGTGTTCTGCGATAAATGAACGGTGGCCGTTCCGTAGACCTACTCGTAGCTTGTCGCGATCAGCGTCTGGCGCATTTGTTTCAGTGCATTGTTAAAATTTATGTGTACTCGATGGCAATCACGCTGGCGGTATAACAGTCGGGAAATTGGTGTTTGTGCATGGAAATGGGCTGGCGGATGGCGATAGGCGGAAATGGCGGTATAACGGCGGGCGGTTTAATGAGAGTAGACTGTATTCCCCAAAAAACATGTTTTTGACATCATGCCATTTACTTTTGAAGTTACCTTTTATAGATTTTATGTAATTGTAGTTTTTGTTTTACTACCCTGAGCTTCCATCGTTGGGTCAAAATTGACCCACATTCATTAACAATGGAATTCCATCTGAACCTTTGATTCATTTAACAGTAAAACCAAATGATTCATTCACTAAATGGATGTGGACATTGTTCTATTGCTGTTGTATACTACGTATTATATACACTTTGCTTTTCAAATTTTAAAAATATTTTTAAATCGTTAAAAATAATGTTAGAAAAATGAAAAAAAATTGGACATGAAATCATTCTTTTATGGAACATAAATATATATATATATATATATATATATATATATATATATATATATATATATAAAATCAAACAGTTATTTCTAACATGACAAAATGAAAAAAGTGGCATAAAAACACTGATTTTAACTTGGGTCATTTGGACCCATTTATGGAAGAGTTTAGGCTTCAGACACTCGTACATTTAAGGGTTAAACTAAACTGCTGCCATGTCGGTTCGTCTCAGACTGAGTTCAAACAGCAGGTCTTAATGCACAATTTGGATTTTTTAGTGAAATCAGATTTTTTTGTGTTCGTTCATATAGATCATTCATTAGATCAATTTTGTTTGTCATGTCTTACATTCAAAATGTTAGAGATGTTCTCGTGATCAGACAAGTAGAATTGAGGAACGTGTTTTTTTTTACCTGCTGACAGTTTCAGCTGTAGCTTCAGCCTTCATCAGAGCCGTCAAACACTTCCTGGTGTGAAGTGTTTTAGACCCGTCACACCAGGAAGTGTTTGACGGCTCTGATGACGGCTGAAGCTACAGCTGAAACTGTCAGCAGGTAAAAAACATCTTCCCTACGTTCTACTCGTCTGATCACAAGAACATATCCAACATGACACGTTAAATGCAATTTCTATCAGTTTTTGTAGTAGTTTTGTTTTAGTCTGACCTGAATGGAACCCTGAAGTGACCCGCATGTGCTGAACAGGTCCTGATGGAATACGTGACCACACATTGTGTTTACGGAAGTGACACTCCTGGGACGCAGCGTTGGGATGTTTGTCGCATGTCAATGGCATAAAGGTCGGATAAATGCGACCTGGCTGTTCAGACTGAAGTCCTATTGTAAAATAGCAGATACATATCAACTTGATCAGGCTGCATTTGTAAATAAGAATCTGTTCTTAATTGCTTGCCTGGGTACATAAAGGTTAAATAAAAAAAATAAAATAAAATAAACACATTTATATGAAAGTGTCCTGGGTTGGATTTGTGCTGTTCAAACTGTCGTTAACAGATCAGATACAGGTCACATATAGGGCTGTGTACTGGCAAGAATCTGGCAATACGATACATATCACAATACTAGGATCACGATTTGATATATCATGAAACTGTTAAAAAGGCAATTTTTTTTTTTTAATGATTATTTCCTTGATGAATTGAATTACACCAGAAATCTGCACAAATACTAAACACATTTTGATTTGATCCCAACAGGATCTAATGTTATATCAGAAAATGTTCCTGTGTTCAAACTGAAATTCTGTTTCACAGACATTCCAGTTTCAGATCCTGTTCAAATGTTCAGATTCTATTAGTTCACAACTAACATCAGAACAGGATTTGAGTTCAATCCCAACAAAGGAACAAACATTATTGAATAAGAGTGTTAAATAATAATAAATAAAACATAAACTAAAAAACAGAATGAACCTCCACCATATCTGCATTTGAATAAATACCTAAAAATACTGATGCAGTAATTTTTAATATCAATACAGTATTGTGAAATGAAATATCGTGATATATTGCAGAACCGATACTTTCTTACAGCCGTACTCATCTGTCTGTTATTTCTTCACTTTAACCTACTATATCAACACAAAAGGACAAAAAATATAAAATCCGATTTGAAAAATTTAGATCATTTTTGCATAAATAACACAAATATGCTATTTTCTTACACCCCTAGTCACATATGGGCAAAAAAATCAGATTTGGGCCACATACGCCTGCAGTCTGAACGTAGCCTGAGTGGTTCTAAATGGTTGTACAGGGTGACACAAAAAACGGGAACTTTTTAACAATCCAATAAAACCAAGAGTGATGGAAGAAAAATATTTTATTCATAGTAATTGAAACCTTAAAACATGCCATTTAAGAAACAATGATGGAATTTTCATTTTTTAAAAATTCCTTCCTGTAGATGGCGTCCTCCTGTACGAATGCATTCTTGAAATCTGCTGTTGAGATTCCTCATTGACCGCTGCAACATCTCAGCTGGGATACTGTGAATTTCATCCTGAATTCTCTGTTTGAACTCATCCACAGTTCTTGGTCCAGTCGTGTACACTTTACTCTGAGATAACCCCACAAGAAAAATTCACAAACGGACAAATCTGGCGATCTAGGGGGCCAGGGAACGTTACCGAATCTGGAGATCACACGGTTACCGAACAATTCTCGTACAGCCGCCGATGGTTACTAAAATGGGGGTGTGTTTACTTGCTCAAGGTCGCTGTCTGGCAGTGCTGCCACTGCTCATGTCTGACAATACGCACTTCAAAAATTCCCATTTTTTTGGGTCACCCTGTATTCGTTTCTTTTGCTGTTAAACACCTTAATCTGCCTCCTGGTTTTGTTTGGTTCTTTCATCTTTGTCTTGAGACCAGGCGGCGGTGGCGGTGGTGGTAGCGGTGGCGGCGGCAGCGGCGTGTTGTCACCTGCCAGACTCCCAGTCCGACCGAAGGCAGCCATTCATGACTGTTAGTGTAATTAGATTGCTTAGAGATCCAGGTTGTAAAGTAAATGAATGTCTGGCAGATATTTTCCTCCCCTTCCCTAAATACATCTTTTAGCAACAGTAATTGATATTGATGCGTGCTGTAGGAAGTGCTCCTAAATCACAGGCAGACTTCGGGGACGGCTGTGGGTTTAGCACTTCCAAATAGTGTGAGTTATGTGTGAATAAGTACCCGCCGTCTTTAATGATGTGTTGTTGCCTCGTGCTCCTGCTGGGGAGCTCTGACAGGCCTGATGGATGAAGTAGTCTTGATGTGCCCTCCTGCAATCACCAATGTGTGCTTTCAATCAATAGTTCATTAGAAATTCTGATCACTCACCAGCAGCAGAGGAATTTCAGGCCCATTTCGCCGGAGTTTGTTTTTTTTCTGACTGGCTGCACAGTGGATACGGAGGCATTCACACACAAATATGTATTTTTAAGGCTGGTTTTTAATCAAATTCCACCTTTTAAATGGGCTCAGTTAACATTAGCATTAGAGCTGTGTACTGGCAAGAATCTGGCAATAACATACAAATCACACTATTTGGATCACGATATGATATACCACGATATGTCATGATAATGTTAAAAATGCAATTTTTTTTTGTTTCTTTTTTAAAATGATTATTTCCTGGAAGAATTGAATTACACCAGAAATCTGCACAAATGCTAAACACATTTTTATTTGATCGCAACAGAATCTAATGTTCTATCACAAAATGTTCCTGTGTTCAAACTGAAATTCTGTTTTACAGACATTCCAGTTTCAGATCCTGTTCAAATGTTCAGATTCTATTAGTTCACAACTAACATCAGAACAGGATTTGAGTTCAATCCCAACAAAGGAACGAACATCTGCCTCTCAGACAGTAAAAAGTGCTTTTAGGATGTTTCAAATAACCTTTATTTAATAAAACAGTGTTAAATAATAGTAAATAAGATATAAACAATAAAGAAAAACAAAAAACAAAAATGAACCTCCGCCATATCTGCATTTGAATAAATAAACATCGATTCGGTATTGTGAAATGAAATATCGCAATATATTGCTGAACCAATATTTTCTAACACCCCTAATTAGCATGTGTGTTTTGTTTGTGGAAGTGATGGTGTTATAAATGTAACGTGTTGTTCAGGATCAAAATACCTTTAATATCATTGTGAATGAAGTTAATAGTGATACTCCAGTCAGCGCAATAATATGAAAAATAAACTAATGTGCAAGAAATTAAGAATAGAGTGATTATAAATGACAAAAAGTAAAATAAGAAAATAGAATATACAATTGAACAACAGTAAAATTAGAATAGAACTGAAGTAGAATTCAATAAAAATAGACATGAAATATGAATATTAACAATATTAACAGTATGTATATCTATGAAAAGTCTATAAAATAGTGCATTTGTGTTTGAATATTGCATTGTTATTGCAAGAACAGAGGATTTTGCACAAACTTATTGCACATAATTCACATTATACAGGGTTGTTGTACATTAGTAGAAGTGATTGCATGAGGACACTTTTAGGAAGTCATTCTCTGTATTAACTCGTTGCACAGTGGATACGAAGTCATTCACACATAAATATGTATTTTTAAGGCTGGTTTTTAATCAAATTCCTCCTTATAATTGGGCTCAGTTAACATTAGCATGTGTGTTTTTGCTCATTGAAGCGCTGGTGTTATAAATGTGAGGAGTTACTCTGTTGTGCGATGGTTCTGTGTATGAACTCGCTGTGAAACTTGCTTTTATTGTCGAGGTGTTTTTCACGCAGGTTTGAAAGGATGTGTTAATCAGTCTGCTTAGAGTCTGTGTCAAACACACCCCCCCCCCGCTTCCTGATTCGCCCTCCAAATGAATGGAAAGGCAAATTAATTTGTGCGCTCCGTTGCTTACGGTATCGACTTGTTTCCAGTTTGGCCTCGTCATTAGCGGCAGATAATTTGAGCGTGGGGGGGGATTAGAGCTCAGGCTCCGGCAGTGGGGTTGATCAGCTGGAGGATGACGGAGGCCAAACGGGTGGATTCAGGCTGGAACGCAGAGGACTCATCCACGTGGATCACATTCATCCTCCTTTTGACTGGGTTCAGGTTCTCTATGGCTGTGGTTCTGAACTGGTCTGGCTTCAGGACCCAGGACCAGTCCTCAATGCCAAGACTAGACCCAAATCAGGGTTTATGCAGGTCATTAAAAAGCAGTAAAAGTCATAAAATGGAAATTTTGTGAAAATTTTGTGAAAATTAAGTCCTTAAATGGCATAAAAAAGCATTAAATTTGATGAAACTTCAATACACTTGATGG
Organism: Sphaeramia orbicularis; assembly: GCF_902148855.1. Classification (NCBI taxonomy): domain Eukaryota; kingdom Metazoa; phylum Chordata; class Actinopteri; order Kurtiformes; family Apogonidae; genus Sphaeramia; species Sphaeramia orbicularis. The sequence continues at coordinate 53,914,113 of NC_043970.1, read as the reverse complement.
AAGAAAAGCGATTTTTTTAATTATATAAACATTTAATAATTTTGATGGGATGTATAATGTGATGATTGACAGGCAGAACCCTTTAATTAACTGTTGTTCCATTATTTGATTTCTTCTCGGAGTACATACATACGTTATGACACCAGACGTACACTTCCTGTTATTTTCAAAACATCCGGTCTTGTCTTGTTACCCATGGCAACGCCTACGATGTCAGCGTTCACTGTCCTAATGTGGGAGGAGCTAATAAGACAACAAAATAGGTCACATGTTAATTAGGGTTTCTGCGGGTCCTTAAAAAGCATTAAAAGTCATTAATTAGATTTTGTGTGAAACTTAAGGCCTTAAATGGCATTAAAAGCATTAGAAAATTAAATATGGTTGATGGAAGGAAAGCATTGTTATTCACGATTTATTTTAATTATATAAACATTTAATAATTTTGATGGGATGAATAATGTGATGATTGACAGGCGGAACCCTTTAATTGACTATTGTTTATGACTGATACACAAAGTCTCAACAGCGGATGCTTTGAATGCATCGTGCTGTGTTCAGGCTGTGGCGAAAGAGTGGAGGGTAGGGCTGCTCGATTATAGACAAAAACAATCACGATTATTTTAGCAATAATTGAAATCACGATTATTAAAAATGATTATTTGTTAACCTTAAAGTTGTTTACTTTTTTTTCTTGCAAAACAATGTAAAATATACTCATTAAACATAAATAAAGCTTTTAAACACTAAAACCAAGTATGTTCACTTTTGTACGAAACAAAAAAAGAACCTTTGAATGCTTTGCTTATTTTCGTCTGCGTTGTGTGGTTTCCTGGTTGTGTCCCATGGGATGGAAGAAGGAGGCGGAGCAGGTCTCGCTTATGGTGAATTTATTCTGAACATACAGAACAAAAGTTTGTAGTGGGTCAGTCACGTGGCTCGCTCTCTGCTACAAAAGAGTTAGCACAATTAGCTTAGCACATTATAATGTCACTGAAACATATGATCCAGTAACATGAACTACAACAAATTTACTTCAAAGCGATCACTACGCAGTATTATATGTGCTGAAATAGCTCTTCTCCAATTACAATTGGAATTTATGATTAATAAACTTTGCTCCTGTAGCAGACCGAGCATAGACACCTACCCCTGAGCATCCCTCATCAGCAGACTGACTTCTGTTTCCCCCGAATGACCACCCATACAGCTGACGTGTGGAGCTCAGGTGGAAGCAGACCTCTTACAAATGCAGCTTTAATCAGCAGGTGGTGATGCAAAATATAGAAATATTCCCTTTAACACTAAATTAGGTCCATTTGAACCAAAACTAAAAAATACACTCAATTAAAAATTAAAAGTGCATTTAGTTTTATATCCATATCCTTCTCTATTTTTTATAGTGTCCATTTTATTTATTCCTGCTGAGCCATTACAGCACAGGTGTCAAACATGCGGCCTGGGGGCCAAATCCAGCCCCCCAAAGGGTCCAATCCGACCCATGGGATGAATTTATGAAAAACTGCAAAAATTACACTTTAGATATGAACCATCAGTGGTGTCCAAATCCTTTTAATTCAGGTTCCACATACAGACACATACAGTCCAATTAGATTTAAACTGGGTCAGAACCAGTAAAATATGATCAGAATAACCTGTAACCCCACATTTTCTCTTTGTTTTTTAGGTGTAAAAAAAAAAAGTAAAATTATGTGAAAATGTTTCCATTACCAAACTATACTTTTACAAAAAATGTGAATAACCTGAACAAATATGAACAAACGGAAATGTCTGAAGAAAAGTAAATGTAACTGGACCAATATTCTGCCTGTTACTAAATGTTTTGTGTGATTGTAATGCACATGTGTAAATGATAAACTAATAAACTGAGGCAGAATATTGTTCAAATTGCACTAGTTTTTCTTAAGACAATTAAAGTAGTTCCTGTTATTTAGCTTTTTAAGGAAACTTTGTAGATGGAAACCTGATCAGAATAGAATTTTACTTTTTCATTTCACTGTTATTATTTTTCTGGTCCGGCCCACTGCAGATCAAACTGGGCTGAATGTGGAACTGAACTAACAGGAGTTTGACAGCCCTGCATTACATTGAAATTAAATTTTGATGTAAATCTAAATGACAGATAAAGTCTGTTTATCTATAAAAGAAAACCTCCCACCTCCGTTTTTTTAGTTCCACATTTATTGATTTGTCGCTTTGACTTTGGTGGTCAGCTCAACAGATTTAATTTCAGACGTACATGGTTCTTTTTCGGTGTTAGGGAATACTGTTGGTTTTTCTGTGCTCTGAACTGTGGCTGTTATTAAAGCGGCCTTTAAAAACCCTCCACACGTCGACTGATCCACTGCAGCAGAAGGGTTGACCTTGAAATGTCAAGGTTACACTCGAGTATCTGAGTGTTTTCCAACTTAAATACAGGTCAGTCTGGGTTGTATCAACATCCGAACAGAAGAAATGAACGATAGATCACAAATACGCACAAGGAAGACAAAATAATCCCAAATATATGCAGACACATGAACGATTCATAGAAAAGACAGAAACGACTGCTTTAGAGATCTGGCTTTACTTTTGCTTTTCTGTGTGTTTTAGGGTCAAAACAGGACGGAACAACAGAAAAAGACAGAAAAATGGAAATTTAGTATACATTACATTTAGTGTGTTGTTATTTTATCTGGTTTTATATTGAACTTTTCCCCTTAGCCAATAGCTGCCTGCCTAAATTCCGTTGTGTGTGCACATAAGGACACGTTTTACAGGTTTTTACTAAATAAGTCCCTCAGAATGTACATGAATAAGAGTTTTAGGATGTTAAACATGAACTGAGAACTGGAACAAACTGAACAACAACAAGGATTTGAATTAAGTTTTAGCCTCTTTTTTTTCTATATCAGTCCAGCTACTTTTTGGCACTTGGTTGAACTCCAAAAAGCAGTTACACAGTCAAATAAAGAACAAAATAAGCAACAAAATGAACAAAAACAGCCAAAGTGATTAGAATAATATGAACGAAAAGAAATAATAAACCAACAAAAAATAAATAACATGAACAAAATAAGCCACAAACTGAACAAAATTAAAGAAAAAAATAATAAAATAAAAAAATGTTGAAAAGTAAACAACATAAGCAACTAAGTGAAAAAATGAATGAAATATTTACAAAATAATAAATAACATGAAAAAATTAAGTAAAAAAAAAAAAATTTATAAAATAAAATAAGCAATAAGTATTTGAATTTGGTCCCAGTAGTTTTTGTTTTAGGCTCTTTTTTTTCTAAATCAGTCCATCTGCTTTTTGACACCTGGTTGAACTCCAAAAAGCAGTTACACGGTCAAATAAAGAATAAAATAAGCAACAAAATGAACAAAAACAGCCAAAGTGATCAATAAAATGAACAAAAATGAATAATAAACCAACAAAATAAGTAACATGAACAAAATAAGTCCAAACTAAACAAAATGTAAGAAAAATTATAAAACAAAAACAAAATGTAGAAAAGTAAACAAACTAAGCAACTAAGTGACAAAAAAATGTATAAAATATTGACAAAATAATAAATAACATGGAAAAAAAAATAAAGTAAAAAACAAACAGACAAACAATAAAATAAGTAACAAGTATTTGAATTTGGTCCCAGTAGTTTTTGTTTTGGGCTCTTTCTTTTTAAATCAGTCCAGCTGCTTTGTAACACCTGGATGAACTCCATTAAAGCAGTTACACGGTCAAATAAAGAATAAAATAAGCAACAAAATGAACAAAAACAGCCAAAGTGATCAATAAATTGGACAAAAATGAAAAAAAAAAAAAAGTAACATGAACAAAATAGCCACAAACTGAACAAAATTGTAGAAAAAAATAATAAAATAAAAACAAAATGTAGAAAAGTAAACAAAACAAGCAACTAAATGAACAACAACAAATGATGTATTTACAAGATAATGAATAACATGGAAAAATATGCAAAAAATAAAGTAAAAAATGTAAAAAAAAAAAAAAAAAAAAAAAAAAAAAAGCAACAAGTATGTGAATTTGGGCCCAGTAGTTTTTTGGGGGGGGCTTTTTTTTCTAAATCAAATAAACAAATTATGTCTTTTTCTGTGAATTTTCTAAAATGGCACAAATCACGATAATAACCAGGGGTATAAGAAAATATCGGTATCGCAATATATCACTTCACAATACTGTATCGATATTAAAAAGTACTGTATCGATATTTTAAGGTATTTATTCAAATGCAGACATGGCAGAGGTTCTTTTTTGTCATTTGTTTCTCAAACTCTTTTATTTCTATCTTCATGTGGGTGTTTTGTTCTGTTGTTTGTTTACTACAAAAGTACTATTGTGATATTGCAGATCATAAATGTAGTTTTTTAAAATTAATAACACAGTTTTGTTGAATAGTGGATAATTTGGGCATCCTAAAAGTAGTTTTTACTGTTTGAAAGAGACAATTGTTTGTTTGTTTTCATTGGGAATGCACAAAAATAATGTTCTGATCTTGGATGATTTAGCCACTGAACACTATGGATTCTTTTCGCAATAGAATACGAACATTTAAGCAGAATCTTAAACTGTAATGTCTGTAAAACATTTATTTATTTATTTATTTATTTATTTGAGGTTTTGTTTTTTTTTTTGTACCAGTAAAGCCACATGTTCAAACTTTATTTATCCAAATGCTGCACTATAAGTTTTTTCCAGGAAATAATCTTTTAAAAAAATAAACAAAACAAAAAATATCGCCTTGTTAACAGTATCGTGATATATCGCAATATATCGTATTGTGATCCTAGTATTGTGATTTGTATTGCATCGCCACATTCTTGCCGATACACAGCCCTAATAATAACCAAAGATCCTAGACGCTGTGTCGGAGCCGTCACTTGCGGTGGATGTGAACCACTCACATGTAGTTTTATTGTCTCGTTAAGTTCCTCCGAAACAAAAGCGTTGTTCTCACACTAATAGGCCGAGGTTAATTAAATCACCTCTTTGAAAGCCCTCAGGTGCTAATCTGCTCTTAATTGAATGGATTGTGGTAAATCAGGGGAAACGTGCCCCTTGAGCTCTGAATTACACAATCCCTGCTAATTGTGATTGGATTCAGCAAAGTAATTTAACTGTGTGTTGTCTGGTGGCATTAATGTATGGAGGACACGCACAGAGACGTAACGCTAGTTTATAGAAGACGCTCTGGGTTTAGTATAGCACAGGAGTACCAGGAGGAAACAAGCTGAAAGGACACGATGGGGACATTTTACTGACTCCATTAAAATCATGTGGAATTATTATTACTACTACTATTATTATTATTATTATTGTTATTATATTATGTTTTTTAATAAATGTTGCTGAAGGATGGAAAAATAGTCAACAAACACATGTACCTCTGACAGTTCATCCAGTAGAAACATGAAATAAACAGACGCACAAAAACAAAAGTTAAATGTATTAGTTTCATCTTGTATCTCATACTGGTTTTATTATTTATCAAACTAAAATACATAAATAAAATACATAAAAATAACACTGTGCATTATTTGATCATGTATCTTTTAGCATAATTGTCAATTTTTTTGTCTTGTTGCGTTTACATATATATATATATATATATATATATATATATATATATATATATATATATATATATATATATATATACATGTTTGCCTTTGATGGCATTTTCATGTTTTTGTATCTTTCACATTTTTGTTCTGCTTTTCATAGGTTTTCATCTTGTTGTGTCCTTTACGACGTGACGTATTCAATGTTTTCCATCTTTTGCGGCCTTGGTGTTGCTACTACTTTTACATTGTGTGGGTTTTGTCGCACCTTTTATGATGTTTTTGGCTTTTTTATGTTCTTTCTATGTTACTGTGTTGTTTTACTTTAATTTTGTTTAGCTTTTTATGATAGTTTTGTCTTGTATTGTTTACGATGTTTGTCTTTTGGGATGTTTTCGTCTTGTATTTTGTCTTTGTTTTCATCTTGTATCTTTTGCGTTGTGCTTTTTTATTCTTTTTTTTCTTGTGTCTTACACATAATTTTGGTTTTGCGTCTTTTACAATGTTTATCTTTTTCCATCTTTGGTGATGTTTTTGACTTGTATCTTCTTTGTTCTTTTTTATTTTTGTATCTTTTTACAGTGTTTTTGCCTTTTTTGCGTCTATATTAATGCTTTATTTGGCTGCGTCCTGTTATGTCTTTTACATTGTTTTCATCTTGTTGCATCTTTTACAATATTTTTGTTTTGTCGTGTCTTAAATACTTTCATGTGGTTGTGTCTTTTATGATGTTTGTCTTTTTCTCTCTTTTCTGATGTTTTTGTCACACATCTTTGTGTCTTTTACAACATTTTTGTTTTGCTGCATGTTTTCCATTGTCTTCGTCTTGTTGTGTGTTTTACATAATTTTCCTTTTGTCTATAAACACATCCATTCATCACTTTTCTTTTTTTTCTAAAATGATTAATTTTTCTTTGATACTTGATGCCCTGATAAAACAGTTTTAATGACCCTTTACGTCGATTCAACATTAGCCCTAATGAGCTGGATTTCTGCAAATAAGACGAGTTAATTAGCTGCAGAATTGGAATTATGTTTACTGCATCAATAAGAATAATTCTTTGCATTTTTCTGAACTATTTTCTAATTATTTGATTAAGTAAATGCATATTTTTTTCGTTAAACAACAGAAAAGCCTCTTAGCCACAGGTGTCAAACATGCGGCCCGGGGGCCAAAACCAGCCCGCCAAAGGGTCCAATCTGAACCCTAGGATGAATTTGTGTTATACAAAAATTACACTGAAGATATTAATAATCAAGGATGTTGAAATCATTTTAGGTCAATTCAATCTAAAGTGGATCAGATCAGTAAAATATTATCGTAATAACCTAAAAATAATGAAAACTGCAAATTTTCCTCTTTGTTTTAGTATAAAAAAAGTAAAATTAGAAAAAAAATGTTACATTTACAGACTATCCTTTTACAAAAAATCTGAATAACCTGAACAAATATGAACAATCTGAAATGCCTTAAGAGAAGTATGTGGAATTTTATACAATATTCTGCCTGTTACAGTCTACTCTTGTTAAACCGCCTGCCGTTATACCGCCATTTTCGCCCACCGCCGACCAAAACCATTGCACAAAAATCCCCAATGCATTATTCCATTAGCTACCGCCATTTCCGCCTATCGCCATCCGCCAGCCCAGTTCCATGCACAAACAACACTTATACCATTGATTTCCCGACCGTTATACCGCCAGCGTGATTGCCATCGAGTACACATAAATTTTAACAATGCACTGAAACAAACGCTCCAGACGCTGATCGCGACAAGCTACGAGTAGGTCTACGGAACGGCCACCGTTCATTTATCGCAGAACACTCAGTAGGTCAGGATGTCGGGAAGAGGACGTGGGATTAAGCCAAAGCCTCAAGATGATGGGGTGTCATTTCCCGACACGGTATAATAATGCTTAAAATGTTTCCCCACTTTAAATGATCCCTTACAACATAACAGAATCAAGATTTATTTAGAAACGCAATTAGAACGGGTTAACGGAGGCAGCACAGACATCATATAGTAAAGACATGCACATTATGGACGCAACCCGTTGTAATGCCATTTTCGCTATACCGCCAATTTGGCCGTGAACGGAAGTTGGCGGTATAACGAGAGTAGACTGTACTAAACCTGTAAGTTGTGATGCACATGTATAAATGATCAACTTAGGTGTAATATTGTAAACATTGCACTTTTTTTCTTAATTTTCAGGTTGTTCATGTTATGTTCAAGTACGGTTCGTAGATGTAAACATTTTCATCATGGAATTTGACTTTTTTCACTCAAAAACATAGAGAAAACTTCAGAGTTGACATTATTTCTCAGTTCTTATCCTATTATTTATATTATTTTACTGGTCCGGCCCACTGCAGATCAGATTAGTCTGTATGTGGAACTGAACTGAAATGAGTTTGACAGCCCTGGACTAAAATATCTCTAATGTGAACCTTTGTTGCTGGATAAAAAGACGTTGTAAATCTTAAATTAATCTGTAAATGCTAATCATTAGCGTGTCTATAGATTTTCCCATTCAAGTTAGCATCGAGCTAGCGATCTATTTTCTATTCATTTAAACGTATAATGCCATGTAAATGTACTGCTGTACTTTTTTCACTCAAAAACACAGAGAAAACTTTGGAGTTGACATTATTTCTCAGTTCTTATCCTATTATTTATTTAATTTTACTGGTCCGACCCTCTTTAGATCATATTAGTCTGTATGTGGAACTGAAATGAGTCGGATACCCCTGGTCTGAGCTTTTTTCAAACGGGGAAAATCCTGCACGTGGAAGCAGCAGCAGCAGCAGCAGCAGCAGCAGCAGCAGCGTTTCCTATTCAGGTAGAAACGACTCCCTGTTCTGGCTTGTGTAAGTCCTTATTAGGTTTCCAGTTTGCCAGTTGCCAAGTCTGTTGGAGTGTGTTGTGGTGAGATTGTAGTGGGCTGTTTGACAGGAGGAGGAGGAGGAGGAGGAGGAGGAGGAGGAGGAGGAGGGGGGCGGGGGGGTCTGCTGTGGTAGCACATGACATTATTTGCTTTGTGGAAGGAGGCTCCCAGGGACAGTGAGAGGAGAGGAGGAAAAGACGGATGTTTGTTTTCCTAAGAGGCTGAGCGGTGCGAGGCGGAGGAGGCCGGTCGTTGGCGGCGGTGGGGGGTGGGGGTGGGGGTGGGGGGGTAGACATCCCGACAGAGGAGCAGGTAAACGGACGGGGGAGGGGGGAGTCTGGACCAAGAGGAACAGGCTGACTGACAGGCAAACATACGCTGACAGAACGTAGACGAACCAACCGACACTCCTGACAGTCAGTCAAACCTGGGCCGTGGCGGCGGCGGCGGCGGCGGCGCAGACCGACAGCTCATTCCCCACGCGATCCACACTGTGACAAAACACCCAAAGAGGAGAGCAGAGACAGAAGACGACGGCCGCTTTTTCATCTCATCTGCAGACGAAACGGAGGAAGATGTCAGAGTTCTGTTCTCGCACTTCGATTCCAACTGCAAACCACGCAAACACTGGAGGAAACCCTGGGATGTGGGCGGAGTCTGACAGCGGAGCGCCAAACACTCACATCTGTTTATTTTACTGTTCATCTGGAGGAAACGGGCGAGTTTTTAGGTCACCAGTCTAAAGGCCATGAGCTGCTGTGAAGGTGTTGTGTCCATGCAGTGTTGTATTAAGTAGAGGCCGACCTTAATAATAATAATAATAATAATAATAATAATAATAATAATAATAATAGTAATAACACTAGGTTACAAAAAAATGTTTTTTGCCAGTTGTCTAGGTTTTTTCAACTGAATTGGGACCATTTTGCACCACTAAATCCAAAAATGACATCTGTTTTTCTCAATCAGGTCAGGATTTTTTTGCTAATTTGATTTTGAAAAATTTGATCTTCTCACAAAATATAATAATTAATAGCAAAATAAGATTGGTAAGCACACTTTATGAAACTTGTGACTTGATTCCTGTTAGGTACAATGGTGTATTCAGCGCAGATGGAGCAGAATACGTCAGGCTTATTTTTGCCAGATCTTCTAGTCGAAGCCATTTCATTCACCTGTAATATTAAAAAAAACATTCATCATAAACTGGCAAAAGTCAAATCTTCAGAACTCGTTTATTGCAAGAAATATGAAAGAATTTTGTATCATATGATGTGAAAATGCCCATAAATGTAAGCACAAATGTTAAAAAGCCAGTATGTAGCATAGTTCAGAAAGTTGACCTGATTGAGCAAAATGAATGTGATTTTTGGATTCAGCACCAAAATGATCCTAAATCAGCTCAAAAAACTGAAACAATACATTTGTAGTTGACCAGTGAAATAATAATAATGGATTGGATTTTCTATAGTGCTTTTCTAGACACCCAAAGTCCTTTACATTATTGACCCATTCTTCATTCACTCTCACACTCTCCCTCTGGTGGTGGTAAACTACATCTGTATCCACAGCTGTCCTGGGGGGTGGGGGGGCAGACTGACAGAAGCATGGCTGCCAATTCACGCTTATGGCCCCTCCCACCACCAAACATTCATACGTATTCATACACCAGTGTGGGTGGCACTGGAGGCAGGGAGGGGGAAGTGTCTTGCCCAAGGACACAACGGACTGACTAGGATAGAGCGGGACTCGAACTGCCAACCCTTCAGTTATTGGACGACCCGCTCTCCCACCTGAGCCACAGCTGCTACCTTATAGCGTACCACCGATTAATCAACATCAGCCAATATGTAATTGATTTATTAACCTTTTTTTACTACGGGGATTCTGTCGCTCACCGCTCTTCTGTCTGTGTGTGTGTGTGTGTGTGTGTGTGTGTGTGTGTGTGTGGGGGTGGGGGGGGGGGTTGATAGTGTGATTGTCCGAGTGGAGGTGAAAATGAAACTGACACACTTTACTGTTCATCTAACTCTCCGGGCAGCGCACCCACATACACACACACACACAAACACACGCATACACACACACGTAAAAGACATAACAGGATGCAGCCAAATAATGCATTAATATAGACGCAAAAAAGGCAAAAACACTGTAAAAAGACACAAAAACAGCAAAGAGTGAACAAGATACAAGTCAAAGACATCACAAAAACCAAACCAAAAAAAACTAAATTCTGTAAAAGACACTAGACAAAACAAATAAAAAAGCACAACACAAAAAGTGCAACAAGATGAAAACACAAAGACAGAAAATACAAGACGAAAACATCACAAAACACCAACATCATAAACCATGTGTTGTGGTGATTTTGTTTTGGGATTTTGTTGGTTTTTTATTCAATTTTGTTCATTTTATTGATCACTTTGGCTGGTTTTGTTCATTTTATTCCTTATTTTATTCTTTTTTTTGACCGTGTAACTGCTTTTTGGAGTTCAACCAGGTGTCAAAAAGCAGCTGGACTGATGTCGAAAAAAAAAAAAAAAGAGCCCAAAACAAAATTCAAATCCTTGTTGTTGTTCAGTGTATTCCAGTTCTCAGTTCATGTTCAACATCCTAAATCTCTTATTGATGCACATTCTGAGTGACTTATTTAGTCCAAATGTGTAAAACTTGTCCTTATGTGTACACACAACAGAATTTAGGCCGGCAGCTATCAGCTAAGGGACAAAGTTAAATATAAACCCAGATAAAATAACAACACACTAAACTTAATGTATACTAAAAAAGTGAAAGTGAAACTGACACGCTTTACTGTTCCTCTAACTCTCTGGGCAGCACACACACACACACACACACACACACACACACACACACATATATTAGTATTTGTGCAGATTTCTGGTGTAATTCAATTCTCCCAGGAAATAATGTTTAAAAAAATAAGAAACATCGATACAATAGAGAAAAAAAGAAAAAAAAAAAAAACAAGAAACAAACCAAATGTTGCCTTTTTAACAGTATCATGATATATCGTGCTATATCGTATCATGATCCTACTGTTGTGATTAGTGTCGTATTTCCAGGTTCTTGTCCATACACAGCCCTACCGCTATAATCCAGTACAGGAAAATGTTACTGATCAGTCGGAGTCCTTTCTGATCTTTTGTGTCCGTTTCCCACCGTCGAGGCCTTCATTGGCGGCTGCACACGGCGCCGACGCCGCCTTCAGAAACACTGAGCGTAACGGCGTGTGCATCAGTGTCTGTGCCTTCAGGTAATTGCGGTATCTGTTTCGACAGGGTGGTGATTTCTGAGCGCGCTCAATTGCGCGTGTGTGCGAGTGCAGTTTGCTCCTAAGGCTGATGGGAACCCGAGCAGCGGGGCGAGCGCCGCCGTTTCTGCCCCACCGAGCGTTTTGATTAGAATTTCAGATGTGAGGGTCTGCGCTTTCATCACAAAGTCCCAGCATCATAGACTATATGGACAAAAGTAATGGGACACATTTAATTCAGGTGTATCTTTTCTAACAGGCTCTGGGATCCAAAACAATAATGACTAATGTCTGAATAGAGTTTTATATTCAGATTAATGTCATTGCATTGGTTAGTTTGGTTTAAATTGTTACACTGTTAAAAAAAATCTGTAATTTAACGGAATTTTCACTGTTTATTTTACAGATTTTTCCTGTATTTTTAAGATAAAGGAAAATATCAATGAAATGACAAAAACAGACTGATTTTACATGTGAAATTTAAAATAACATGAAAAAGCTGTAACTGTGAATAACCAAAAAAAATTCAGTTTTTTAAAATAATTTTTTTTTTCACAGAAAAATACAATTAAAATACATTTGTAAATGTATCGTAATTTCACAAATATTTCTTTTCTATTTATGAGATTAAACTGTTAATTTAAAGTTTAATACTGTAAAAAAAATTATAATAATAAAACAAGGTAAATTTACTGACAATTAACGGTAACAGAAGTATTAGTTCTGTCAGTTGAACCAGACTTGTTTGTTATTTGACAAATATCTTGTGTAATTACAGGAGGTTTCACAACAAAAATGTGGAATAAATGTATTTTTGTGAATGTATAACATGATTAAGCACTGATAAACTGTCCAAATACAGTTTTTATCAGTGGATTGGACAACTGAGTCTCATTGAAAATTATTTATATATATATTTATAGGAATTGGATTGTTTCAATACATGAAAATATTCTTTATTAAACATTAAAAAGTCAAAAAATAGGCAAAATCTCATGTAAAGTTAGGGCAAAAAACTGTATTTTAATTATGGAAAATTACTGTATTTTTATGAGATGGTTATTTTCTGTTATTTAACAGTATTTTTTTGGCACCCCTGCTGCCAGAATAACACTGTTTTTTTACTTTTTTTTTTTTTTTTTTTTCAGTGTATCTTTGTTTCCAAAATGCATCAGATGAGTCCATAGAGTCAAATAAATCCCCATACTTGAGTCCGTATCTTGTATGTGTTGTGTCATCACTGACCCACAGGTTGGTTCTCATATAAACTGTGCATTTTGCTGCAGTCACAGAAACGAGGCCACATATGGTTTGACTGTAACGGCGTGTGATTCAGTAGCAGATGGTTTATTATACATTTAATGCCAGCATATGTGTGGAGTCATTTCTGTTTGAACTGGACGCTTTTCTCTATATCCTGGATCCTGGAGGGAAACGGGTAAGAATTAGCCCAGAATATTCCCCTGCTTCATTCTGTCCTAATAAACGGGTCAGAGGAATTCTAGTGGAGTTTCATGGGTGTGAGGCAGGAACCATTGTTTCTAATAGTAGAGTCATGTGACCGTTTCTTCACCACATACTGAATGTCTGAAAGATCATATCCATCCAGGATTATCTGACTCTGTGGGAACATTTTGGTTCATTTCCTGATCATCAGTCGGTTACAGTTCGACTCACTTACACCTGCAGTCATAACGTATTAACCCTTTAACCCCTGACGTGTCTGTGGTGAGCGTTCGGAATGTAGGATTTATTTGAAATATTCATCAAAATTCAAGCGTTTACTCAATAGGAAAAATGTCCAAATGTGTTGATAGAATAGACCGAGTTCTTTCCATAGACATCTGAGCATGCTCAGTTCACCCCTGACCACCTGTGGAATGGGAGTAAAACACGGAGCAGTGAGTGAGACCGACTCACTATAAAAACTTTAAAAAAAAATTTTTTTTACACTGTTTTCCTTGTGTTTTTTTTGTTTTTACTGTTGTTTGCAATGTTGTGGTGATTTATTTTTTTTTAAATTTTGGACTGTGTAACTACTTTTTGGAGTTCAACCAGGTGTTTTTAAGCACTAATTTATCTAAGAAAAAAAAAAAAAAAAAAAAAAAGAGCCCAAAACAAAAACTACATGGCCAAAATTCAAATCCTTGTTGCTTATTTTATTCTCTTTTTGTTTGTTTGTTTGTTTGTTTGTTTTAACTTCATTTTTAGACTATTTTTTGCATATTTTTTATGGTATTTACTGTTTTGTAAATATTTCTTTTGTTTCTGTTCATTTAGTTGATTATTTTGTTTATTTTTTTTTTTTTACATATTGTTATTAATGGATTATTTTTCCTTCAATTTTGTTCAGTTTGTGGTTTATTTTGTTCATGTTACTTACAATTTTTTGGGTTTATTATACATTTTTGTTCATTTTATTTATCACTTTGGCTGTTTTTATTCATTTTATTGCTTATTTTATTCTTTTTTAAAATCCTGTAACTGCTTTTTGGAGTTCAACCAGGTGTTGTAAAGCACTGATTTATCTAAAGAAAAAAAAAAGAGCCCAAAACAAAAACTACCTGGCCAAAATTCAAATCCTTGTTGCTTTTTTTATTCTCTTGCGTTTGTTTGTTTGTTTTAACTTCATTTTTAGACTATTTTTTTGCATATTTTTTATGGTATGTACTGTTTTGTAAATATTTCTATTGTTTCTGTTCATTTAGTTGATTATTTTGTTGTTGGTTTTTTACATATTGTTTTTAATGGATTATTTTTCCTTCAATTTTGTTCAGTTTGTGGTTTATTTTGTTCATGTTACTTACAATTTTATGGGTTTATTATTCATTTTTGTTCATTTTATTCATCACTTTGGTTTTTTTTATTCATTTTATTGCTTATTTTATTCTTTTTTTTAATCCTGTAACTGCTTTTTGGAGTTCAACCAGGTGTCAAAAAGCAGCTGGACTGATTTAGAAAAAAAAGAGCCTTAAACTCAAACTCCTGGGCCTAAATTCAAATCCTTGTTGTTGTTCAGTGTGTTCCAGTTCACAGTTGATGTTCAGCATCCTAAATCTCTTATTGATGTACATTCTCAGTGCCTTATTTCGTCCAAACCTGTCAAACTTCAGTTTTTCTCTTTATCTTTTTCTGTTCTTCCACCTGTTTTGACCCTAAAACACACAGTAAAACAAAAACCACTGAAGAAAAGGAACACGAACACAAACTCACAGCAGCTTTAATGAACTTGAAACAGACGCAGATTCACAGCAGAACCTTTAACTGGAACCAGGACTCAGGGGTTAAAGGGTTAATAGTGTAATAACCAATGTGATCTCACTTTTGTGTTCACACCTTGTATTTTTATCGCGTTCACCTCGTTGATCACATTTCTGTCCTGCATGGGAGTCATTTTGAAAAGAGCAAAACATGATTGTGTTCTAACAAAAGCCCAGTTTGTCAGATTCTTCCCTAAAGTACAGCTCTACCCAGCCTGGGTTCAGTTTATATGGTGGGTTTATCGGTGCATTTCTGGGATTTCACAGTCTTGCAGCATTGGGTTTGTGACATTAATGTCACTAGGACACATTTCTTGTCTAGTGAGTTTATTTTGTTCTGTTTATAGCACCACCTCAGCGTCTGCGCTAATGTGGTGGAATTCAGTTTGTGTTGACTGGCAGAGTTTGTGTAACATGTTCTATTGGTGTGATATTTGTGGACACACCAGGAAACCATATCATTTTGTAATTTAGTAGGAGATAGAGGGGTAATATAGAATACTAATGAATATATCTGTAAAACAACATGATATTTACGTTTGTCGCTGTTTATGGAATGACTTCTCGTGTCATCTCGTGATGATAAAAAAAAAAAATTGTGATTGTGATTTAATCCTTTCATGTACGAATTATGAGAACCTTAATCAAAATTTTTTACTGAATGTTTTTATTCCTCTTTGGGCACGAAAAAAACAATGCGATTGGAACATTTTCTTCTGAAAAATAAATAAAAATAAATAAATAAATAAAACAAAAATAATTAAAAAAATAAAATAAAAAAAAAATAATAAAAATGAAAAAAAAATTTCTTATGAACCTATTTTTCATGAAGTTGCAAAAATGTCCACTCAGCTGGACACCATGTTTAATTTTTGACGCACAGAAACATGTATTTACTGATAAACTGTGTGAAAACTATGGGGAGGGTTTGTGATTCTGGGGGTTTATGCTCAGGAGAGATCTACATAACATTACCAATTCATGTCAGAAAAGATATGTAGTGTCTTAAAACTGTAATAAAGATATGTGCAAAAAAAACAATGAAAAGAACCACAAAACCCATGAATATACAAGAGAACAGCTGTAGAATAGCTGTCCACTGGAGTGACCAGTATGCATGAAAGGGTTAAAAGTGGGGTGTGGGATGTTTTCCTGGAGCATTTTTTACTATATTGCTTAAAATCCCCTTCACACCCCGACTGCAACCAATTAATTAAATGCTCTAACACAAAAATTTAAAAAATGTAGTCACCTGTGGAACGGACAGGACTGAAAAAACACCACCCAGTCATTTTGAGCACCCACTCAAAATGATTGAACGGTGATATGTCTATCAAACTCAGCTGCCGTTTGTCCCTCCCCCATCCCCCCCGTGCGTACCCCTCTTCATGCATGAATCGTGCGTTCTCAGAGGCTCGGAGTACTTGTACAGGAAACGGAGCCAGAGCCAGAGCTTGGCTAATATTAGTTCTATTAGGATGGAAAGTTGACCGGCAGACTGTTTTGTCACCAACATAAATCACTAGGAAATGTAACGTTAGCCAGATAGGTCTGAACTGGGGCTGTTCTGGAAGAGCGGGGGTGTTGGAGCAGACTGAATGAGGTATGCATGGACCGGGGCCACCGCAGCTGGGGCTGCTGCAGCCGGGCGAACTGTCGCTGTGCAGCGCTCGTGAACCCTCGAGAACAAGCATTGCACATGTCAGTACTCTGGAGGCGTGGCTTCGGGGGGATGTCTGAAGGAAGGGGTTGGACTTTTGAATTGAGTATTTTCAAAATGTAGCTTGCTCAAACCATTTTTCTTAGACTTCATACCCCACCTGAATTCACATAGCTGATATCTACATTTTTTTTTCTTTTTTTTATATGTCAGTTTTTAAAATCTTTTTTATGTGATTATTTATTTTTTAAGGCTCATGGCCATTATGGCAGTTAACTGGTGTACTGCCCTATTGGACCTTTTTTTTACTGGTGTTGGGAAGGGGAGTGGCTCCATTGTGTGTTGTCCTGTATTGTGTAATTTTATTGGGGTGGCATCTGTGGGTGCTGTTTCTGCAAATGTGTTTTTGCGTATGTGCTTATGTGTTTATGACCCCTGCTGCACACCGAGTTTTCTTTCCTAAGGATAAATAAAGTTGAAAGTTGAAGTTAATGGAAAAACCGACATTACGCACTTCTGTTTTTTCAACATTTAGTAAATATCGGTAAAGTTTTGCGCAGATGTCCAACGGAAAAGTGACTAATGACAGATATTGAAAGGTCAGTTCTTCCTGGAAAAAAAGGTGCAAAAAAATGGTCATAGAAGACCTTTTGTGACACTTTTATTGAAGAACAACATGAAGTAGTTTCGGAGGTCTTCTAGGGTTAAACCACCGTCCATCAGACGAATACGACCAACCGAACAGTTTGGAGGAGGAATCTGTAGACGTCTGTCCATGAGTCATTCTTCTTTTCTTCTTCCTTTTCTGTAAATGTGCATCATCGGGGCTTGACACCAGACAGCAGAGGTTGGGAAAATCTCTGACAAAACTTTGCCAAACACACATTATCTGATTTGTTCTTGTTCCTGTTGTGTTTTCCTCCTCTAACATCCTCTGCTGTCGACTTCTGAAGGCTGACTCTGTTCGATCTGGTCCCACTGAAGCTCGACTGGGCTTGTTTTCCACTATTTAACACGAGCATCAGAGGAGCGGAAAGTGGTTCACTGTTGTAATAAATGCATTATTAATCGGCTGTTATGTTTTGGGTTTGCCTCCGAGTTAGACGTTCTACGTTCCATGTGTAATTTATGAGGGTTAAAGAAAAAGGATCCGATAAAGGAGGACGAGCTGAAGTCGATTTAGGAAACGGGGCTTCGCCATAAGTTCATAAAGTTTATGGAGGGTAAGATGTTCATTTTTACAAGTCGTAAAGTGACTGATGAGAAGCCTGGCAGCGTCCTCCAGCCTTTAATGTAAGCGTTGAACCTTTTCAGGACTGGTTAATATTGAACTGTGCAGCTGTTGTAGCGTCTGTGTTGACGTTGGGGTGGTCACATGATCTCATCTTGTCGTCTGTATCTGGGCCGGGCCAAGCCAAAGTGAACATCAGGGTCAATTTAGTTTTTCCCTAAAACCATGTTTTTGATTACTCAGCCTAAAAGACAGATCTCTAGTTTCTAAAAATATGTTTATTTAATTTGTACCTGAATTACAACTGGATATATAAGAAAATATATGAGAATACAGTGTAAATTAATGATAGGAAAGGTTGTAAATGAATGTATACAACATAAATTCAGAATATAATAATAATAATACAAATAAGTATTTATATAGCACCTTTAAAAACGGAGTTTCCGAAGTGTTTTGACAGACAAAACAGAAAACAACACAATAAAATAGACATGTACAGCAAACACAGAAACATGACACTTTGAATAAACCGAGTGAATGGAAGTAAAGAGGGCAGAGAGAACGTCACATGATTCTGTCAAAACAATGCAAAAATAAAGGAGTCAGATAAAATAACATCATGTATGAGAATATAAATTAATAACCAAACAGGATAAAATGAAATATTCAACATTAAAAAGGGACAAACATCACATAAAGGCAAGTCTGTAAAAATGTGTTTAAAGGCGTGGTTTAAAAGATGTAAATGGCAACGAGTAAATAAATATGTTCAAAATATACTGTCGCGGAAAAAATTATTAGACCTTCAAAAGTCATCCAAAACAACGGTTATGCAATCCAGTCCTAACTCCTGTGTGTAGGGATGGGAATCATGAAGAATTTACCGATTCTGATTCCGTTATCGATTTTCCTTATCGATCCGATTCCTTATTGATTCTCTTATCGATTCTCATTGGGTGAGGGAATAAAAGAGTACAAACAGGTGTCTAGGTTAGGGATAGTACTGAACATCTTTTTAAAGAAGCAGTCATCATCAAAGTTGGGTCCATAAATATTTACTAATACTACAGGACGCTGACGCAATTGCCCCACAACCATTCTGTATCTGCCACTGGGATCTGAAATAGTATTTGTTGCCTTAAACTGCAGATTTTTATGAAAAAGTATAGCAGCTCCTCTACTTTTATTATTAAACTTTGAGTGAAACATCTGTCCAACCCATGCTGTTTGAATTCTCTGATGGTCCTTATTACACAGATGGGTTTCCTGTAACGTTGCTATCCCTGCAGAAACAGGTGTGTTTGCATTAACTGTCTTTTATATTTCCATCTGCACAGAAAATAGAACATATACAGTCTGAACAATAATAAGAACAGACGACACATGGCCCGGTTCGGGGGGGGGGGGGGGGGGGGCAGGCATGCAGTGAAAGCGAAAGTTGAATACTCAAGTTTTCATTACTCAAGTTTTTTAAGGCAGTTGGCTACCTCAGATTTTTTAAGTCAGCTCACCTTATCTGGTCTTACAGTGCATAATGTGTTTCTCTACATTTAATTTCCTATAATGAATTGAACTTTTCATGAAACCTCAGAGTAAATATATAAATCTAACCCAGTTCAGGTGCTGCAGGTGTTGCTGTGTTCATCAGTGTTCACTGGGTCAAACAGGACATGAGTCCAGTTTCCGTGGCTGTTCTGAGCGTCCAGCATTAACCTGTCGGTTGCTGGAGTTGAGGTCCTGGTTGCCATGGAAACGTGGATGCAGTCCTGCAGTTGGGGGGGGCTGTGTCTCACTCTGGGTGTGAATTACACGGTTGGAGATGGAGCAGTTCCCATCTGGATGGTGATTTTTATTTCCTAAAGTGTGCGACTGCAGCAGAGTGGCGGTCAGAGTTCATGTGTGTGTGTGAAGTCCAACACATGCAGCAGAAGAACCCACGGATGGACTGGAGTCCTGTTGGACGGGACGGAGCTGCAGTGTTTGTGGTCGTAGTGTTACTGAACCCTCTGTTCTGCGGCTGTTTTCCGTTTCCCCTCCGGCTACCGAGCGCACAGCCTAACTAACGGCTTCACTGAAGCACGAAACAGCAGAAAGAATTATTCAAGTGTTTGTTTTTGGATCTATTCGACCGGTTTGTACTGTGTGGTGCATTTGGAAAAGAACAGTCTGTTCTAAAGCATTTGTAACTACAACAGAACACAGGTGTGTTCCTGCAGAACGCACTTATTCAACAACTGGTGACAAAGTACACCAGTTCATGGAACTGAGAGGTGGATTTTCCACCAGTCGTCCAGTTTTAAACATGGTTTTATGAAGGTTCAGGTACACATCCTGGAATATTCTGGGCTTTAGCTAACTCAGATTAGACTAGACTAGATTAGACTAGACTAGACTAGATTAGATTAGATTAGATTAGATTAGATTAGATTACATTAGACTAGATAAAACTAGACTATATTAGACTAGACTAGATTAGATTAGATTAGATTAGATTAGATTAGATTAGACTAGATTAGATTAGATTAGACTAGACTAGATTAGACTAAAATAGATTAGACTAGACTAGATTAGACTACATTAGATTAGACTAGATAAGATTAGATTAGACTAGACTACATTAGACTAGATAAGATTAGACTAGATTAGACTAGACTAGTTAGATTAGACTAGACTACATTAGATTAGACTAGACTAGATTAGATTAGATTAGATTAGACTAGACTACATTAGACTAGATTAGATTAGACTAGTTAGATTAGACTAGACTACATTAGACTAGACTAGATTAGACTAGACTAGATTAGATTAGACTAGTTAGATTAGATTAGACTAGATTAGACTAGACTAGATTAGATTAGACTAGATTAGACTAGACTAGATTAGACTACATTAGATTAGACTAGTTAGATTAGACTAGACTACATTAGACTAGACTAGATTAGACTAGACTAGGTTAGATTAGACTAGTTAGATTAGACTAGACTACATTAGATTAGACTAGACTAGATTAGACTAGATTAGACTAGATTAGATTAGATTAGACTAGACTAGATTAGACTAGATTAGATTAGATTAGATTAGATTAGACTAGTTAGATTAGATTAGACTAGATTAGACTAGATTAGACTAGACTAGATTAGACTAGACTAGATTAGACTAGACTACATTAGACTAGACTAGATTAGACTAGACTAGTTAGATTAGACTAGACTACATTAGACTAGATAAAAGTAGACTAGATTAGACTAGACTAGAGGTTTAACTTTTTAACTTTTTTTTCAATCCCTTCTTTTTGGTGAATCCTTCATTTGTCCTGGTTTGGTCCTCCCATCCCAAACATAACTGGTGAGTTCATTTGAAACCCCCCCCCCCCCAAGGGCAGTTTGGATAATTTGAGCTGGACTCCATTTTACAGAGTATTTGGGGTAAAGTAGAGGAACACCGGGCCATGTATTTGTGTATTTCACAAGAACACACAGTTTAAGTCGGGGCAAAGTGAAAACAGTTGCTCTGTGAATAAAGATTTTTCTGACGTAATAATCCATTAACTGAAGTTAATTGTGGTTTTTGAGATTTCCTGTTACTGGCGTGTTCACAGTTGGAATGAAAATAGAGCAGATTTTGGGTTTTAAATTCCAGCAGCCCACTTTGTCACTATTTTTAGGAGATCTTCCTGATGGTTTGACAGTCAGTGATAAATACTTTCTAAAAATCTTTGATGCTGCAGCAAAAAAAAAAAAGAAAAACACTCGAAAATGGCTTCACTTTGAAGAGGACTGGTTGAAAATTTTGATGAAATTCACAAAATGGACAGATTAACATTTATGCTGAGGCTGCAAGATGACGTTTACATAATAATGGGAAATGGATTAGTTTCTTTAAATGTAATTAGAGTGTGGTTTGTCTCATAGTCCTGTGAAATGCTTTATAAACTGCTGCTCTAAAAATGTAATTAATTAGATAACTTGATTGGAATTTCATAATTGTAACCCAAATTATCATTACTATGAGATTGTGACTATTATCTGTTGTTGATTGTTGTTTATGTTCTGTATGACTAAATGATAAATAACTGAAAAAAACTAGGTGTGGAAAAAAAGTGTCCCCATGTTACTCAGGTTATAGTAGTTTTGGATTTTTCATTCTAGTTTAGTTTTATTTAGTTTTGACTCTTTTTTTTTCTCCAATTCAGTTTTAATTAGTTTTTAGAGCAGGTTTGGTAGTTTTTATTAGTTTTCATTTTTTTCTAAATGCTTAGTTGTAGTTTAGTTGTAGTTCAGTTTTGGTTCAGTTGTAGTTCAGTTGTAGTTCAGTTGTAGTTTAGTTGTAGTTCAGTTGTAGTTCAGTTTTGGTTCAGTTGTAGTTCAGTTGTAGTTCAGTTTTGGTTCAGTTGTAGTTCAGTTGTAGTTCAGTTGTAGTTCAGTTTTGGTTCAGTTGTAGTTCAGTTTTGGTTCAGTTGTAGTTTAGTTGTAGTTCAGTTGTAGTTCAGTTGTAGTTCAGTTTTGGTTCAGTTGTAGTTCAGTTGTAGTTCAGTTGTAGTTCAGTTGTAGTTCAGTTTTGGTTCAGTTGTAGTTCAGTTGTAGTTCAGTTGTAGTTCAGTTTTGGTTCAGTTGTAGTTCAGTTGTAGTTCAGTTGTAGTTCAGTTTTGGTTCAGTTGTAGTTCAGTTGTAGTTCAGTTGTAGTTCAGTTTTGGTTCAGTTGTAGTTCAGTTGTAGTTCAGTTGTAGTTCAGTTGTAGTTCAGTTTTGGTTCAGTTGTAGTTCAGTTGTAGTTCAGTTGTAGTTCAGTTGTAGTTCAGTTTTGGTTCAGTTGTAGTTCAGTTGTAGTTCAGTTGTAGTTCAGTTTTGGTTCAGTTGTAGTTTAGTTGTAGTTCAGTTGTAGTTCAGTTATAGTTCAGTTGTAGTTTAGTTGTAGTTCAGTTATAGTTCAGTTGTAGTTTCAGTTGTAGTTCAGTTGTAGTTTAGTTGTAGTTCAGTTGTAGTTCAGTTATAGTTCAGTTGTAGTTTAGTTGTAGTTCAGTTGTAGTTCAGTTGTAGTTCAGTTATAGTTCAGTTGTAGTTTAGTTGTAGTTCAGTTGTAGTTCAGTTGTAGTTCAGTTATAGTTCAGTTGTAGTTCAGTTGTAGTTCAGTTGTAGTTCAGTTGTAGTTCAGTGGTCTCTTTTCTCTTCTTCTCTGTGCTCCTATTCAAATCAATCCCAGACAGGACTCTGCTGCTTTAGTCTCCATGTTTCCAGGTAGAGTGGGGACCAGAAGACGACTGGAAACCACAAGTGAACACAAGTGACGGACCCTTAAATATCATATGGTGCCAGTAGCTAAAATTGTTAGAGCGAAATAAATTGCTTTCATACCAATCCGACATTGACAAAGACAAAAACGAAGGGAATTTTATCCATAATTTTTATATATTTTAGTTAGTTTTGTAAACACACAACACAGTTTCAGTTAGTGATCGTTTTTTTCTTTTAATTATAGTTTTTATTTATTTCAGTTAACAAAAATGTTTTTTTCAATTCTAGTTTTCGTCATTTCGTTAGTTTTCATTAACGTTAATAACCTTGATGTCACAGCTTGATCTGACCCCTTTACTCTCATTCCGTCTCTTTCACTCTTTCATTCTCGCCTCTTTCGCCGCTGCAGTGACTCACACTGTCACCGTAAACACATCACAGCTGGATTAATAGGTCATGCGCTTTTTCTGACGCCGCTGATTAAATACTTTAATTATATGACACGGATCAGAGTTTCACCTCACAATATTTATGTCCAAATAAATATTCATGCTTCGACGGACATCAGACGTGTGTAAATGTGATGGGAGTCAGAATGAACACCATCATGTGATCACATCAGAGCACATTAGAGATCAATGGAGAGTGGGTTTTAATAATGAGAGTTCTGAGCAGGAAAAAGCCAATTAATCTGATCAATTACAGGAAATTAGACACATTTAAACGGTAAATATCTTCATTAGAAACTGAAAAACTGATATTAGACTTGGTTTTATTCCTAATATTTCTAAGCGCAAAGTGTATTTTAACCGTTTTTTCTTTCTGTTTGAGTAATTGTACATTTTTGTATTGCACACGTGTCTGTGTTTAGGTGTTTTAAATTCTTTTTTTTTTTTAAATAAATTGCATGTTTATAACCTCGTGTCACTTCTTAAGGTGACAGTTTAACAACAGATGAAAAATAGACATTACGCATTTACAGCAGTGTGAATTAATGTACAGTGTCCCTGTTAAATAAACCAATAAAATAAATAAATAAATGAATAACAGTAATCAGTTTATCAAGTATAGTATAAGTTTATCAAAAAATCTGGAGTTGAACATTAGACTGAATATAGAAAATAAGCAGGTTTTTCCCTTTAAACTCAGTATTTTCAGTCCAGACGTCTAGTTCTCCATCAGCCACATCGATCTGAACTCCTGCTGATACCAGTAGTTTGTTAAATGTCCTACCGGTGCAGATTAAATGGGTCAAGCTCTAAAATGTTCAAATAGTTGTCATCATTTTGTTTACGACAGTGTATTAGGGCCACATAAGAAAATAAAGACACTTGTCACTACGACAATAAAGTCATAAACTGTCGAGATAAAATACGTAATTTTAAGAGAATAAAGTCAAATCCAATAGATGTCATAATTTTATAATAACGAAGTTGTAATACTTTGAGAATAAAGCCATCATATTATGAAAATAAAGTAATAGTTTAAAAAAACTCACAATTTAATGAAAATAATGTCACACTTTTATGAAACTTTTATCATTTGTAAATTGTACACCTTAAGTCTTGTTGATGACAGTTTCCAGTTACAGTGAACGCAACAAGTGAAGCAGCAACTTTCACTTCTGTCGGACCGAACGACTAATGCTAACGTGTTGGTGGTGGGCGGAGCTAACAGGCTCAGTATTAGATGGGTGGGGCTAACAGGCTCAGCATTAGATGGGCGGGGCTAACAGGCTCAGTATCTGGCCTTTGTGCGTAAACCCCAAATGAAAGTAGAACCTCACAAAACGTTCCAAGTTCAATATTATACGACAAGTGGGTACGACATTAATCTTGTAAATTTTGATATTTTTACCACTTGTTTTTAAATTACCTCGTTATTACCTCCACCAGGAGGTATTGTGATCACTTTGCTTTGCTTTGCTTGTTTGTTTGTTTGTTTGTTTGTTTGTTTGTTTGTTTGTTTGTTTGTTTGTTTGTTTGTCAGCAACTTTAGTGTAAAACTCTTCCCCCCATCTTTCCAAATCTTCCCCACAGATAGGCCTAGGCCCTGGGATCAACCCAGTCCATTTTGGTCCCAGTAGGACAAAGTTCAAGGTCACAACATCTACAATTTTCCTATTTGTCATCATTGAGCCATTTTCCAAAATTCATCAAAAATTCAAAACGACTCCAGTTAGCCTTGTTGAGCCACATTATGTCATAAATTCCCATTCTGTAATAAAAGTTCAAAACGTAATAAGAATGTCACGTCATCTTGTAATAAAGCCGCATTATTAATAAACTGACACATTTTGTAATAAACTACCTCAATGCATTATGTAGTAAATTTTTTTGCATTATGTAGTAAGTTATTACAATTTGAGAAATTTATTACAAAATGCACTGGACACATTTTTCTTTTCAGGAAAATATCATGCGTTAAATTAATCTTTAAACTGTGGTTAAAGTTCTGATTCCATTACCTATAGCTCCTGTGACTCATTTTTTCTTCTAAATTGCTCTGAAATTATATTAATTTGGATTGTTATTATATAATGAACCATGTTATTACATTTTTCAAATTGTAATAACTTACTACATAATGTGAAAAAATGTACTATATAATGCGTTGACGTAGTTTATTACAAAATGTGTCAGTTTATTACATAATGCGGCTTTATTACAAGATGACGTGACATTCTTATTACATTTTGAACCTTTATTACATAATGGGAATTTATGACAGAATGCGGCTCAACAGACCTCCAGTTGGATCCACCTGTAGCTTAGAACAATCTCTCGTATGTGGAACTAAACTGTCCACATCCACTGTGGAATGTGGACTCTGTGGACATTTCCATTGAACACTGAAAATCCCATTTCCCACACATTTAAAATTAGAACTCAACTAATATTGATGTGAATTGAATCTAATTGGACAGACACATGACTGGGACCAGCTTCAGCTGTTTCTGTGTATGGAACAACCTGGAAACTGTGGAATTTCCACAGAAACAGTCGATCCACACATGCACACTGTTCAGGATGCTTGGTGGAGGTTTGCGTTCTCTGAACACTAGTTCTCATAATATTATGGCTTTATTCTGGAAATATGACTTTAATCTCATGAAAGTACATTATTTTCATTAAATTATGAGTTTTTTTAAAACTATGACTTTAATCTCATAATATTATGATTTCATTCTCATAAAATTATGACTCTTGTAATTCAACTTTATTCTCATGAAATTACAGGTTTTATCTCGACATTTTACGACTTTCTTCTCGTAGTGACAGGTGTTTTTATTTTCTTATGTGGTCCTAGTACGCCTCGTCCATCTCAGACTGGGTTCCGTCGTCTCTGCGGCGGTGGCGGCGTTAATTCGATCCCGGCTGCATCTGGCCGTCCTTCCTAAGTATTAGGTTCACATGGTGTCGAGGACGGCGCTGCCTCCACCGGTCCTGCTCTGGTTTCTACTTTTACTCCCCATGTCTCACTTTGTTCCAGTGAACGCAGGCAGAACAAACACACACTCAGATTCTACTGCATTAATTGGCAGCGCTGTGATCATTCAGAGCACATAATCCCTGAGTAACTTGTTTTTTATGATGAGCGTTTGCTTTGGCTCATTACTTTGCTGCCATGTTTCCTCTGCATCCTGCACAAACATATTTAATGTATGTGTGTGTGTGTGTGTGTGTGTGTGTGTGTGTGTGTGTGTGTGTGTGTGTGGTGAAACTCAGCTGTTGGTTTAATTCTGTCTTCATGGAGCGTTTTTTACTGTTATAAATACGACTTCATTCACTTGGTGACAGTAGAAGTTGTATTTTTTTACGTATATACTACACTCTTAATTTGAGAAATAAACTCTGTGACAACCAGATGCTTAAGGATGTTAAATATAAAAAAAAAAAAATTTAACCCTCTGGTATCCCGTCCAGTAAGGCCCTCACTAAACACTAGGTGTGTCTTTTTCACACACTTGTGGAATAATATCAAAAAATTTTCATACAGTTTGTTTTTAATTCTTTTACACTTTTTTCTATTTCATCAACTTGAGCCGTAAATAAAAATACTAAATACTCAATAACTGTCGCATTTTTAACCCTTTAAATGCCGTGTTTGTAATCTAACTAACCATTTTTTTGACGCAAAAGACACACAAAAAATATTTTTTTCAATATACTCCATAAAAAGTGGATCACATATTATTTGATTTTTGCAGCCTGGCATATGTCAGTGATTAACTCCAACACTGGTTAATTTGCATTATTATTTTTGGCGCTAGGTCAAATGTTCAAAAATACTAGCATCTGTCACCAAGTGTGCCAAAAATGCACACCTATAAATCAAACTATTAAATATCTTTTTTTTAAAAAGTGAATCCATTAAAAATGACTTAAAATTCAATGTGAACAGGATGATTCAAAGAAGCTGATGCATTTTTTTTGAACATTTCTTTGTCCTCTTTTTTCTCTCTGACAGTCTGATAGAAACTGCACAGGTTCACCTGGTTTGAAATGCAGGGGCTAATTAACTTTGCAGAGACGCAAAACAGCATTTGTCCTGAGTTAATTTCCACAGGCTTGACTAACTCTTTTCATTAACCCCAACTCTGAATGACATTTAACTCACAGTGAGTTCAAACTACACTTTGAGAGTGAAAATTGACTCTCAAATGTGTAACACTGAAATTCAACTCTCCACTTTTTGCTGTGAAGACATTAATCCTTTTAGTTCAGGTTCCACATTCAGACCAGTTTAACCTCCAGTGGGTCAGATCACACCTTTGATTACACTGGTCAACAACAAATGGATTGTTTCAGTTTTTGGAGCTGATTTAGGATCATTTTGGTGCTGAATCCAAAAATCACATTCATTTTGCTCAATCAGGTCAACTTTCTGAACTATGCTACATATTGGCTTTTGAACATTTGTGCTTACATTTATGGGCATTTTCACATCATATGATACAAAATTCTTTCATATTTCTTGCAATAAACGAGTTCTGAAGATTTGACTTTTGCCAATTTATGATGAATGTTTTTTGTAATATTACAGGTGAATGAAATGGCTTCGACTAGAAGATCTTGGAAAAATAATATAATAATAATAATAATAATAATAATAATAATAATAATAATAATATTCTGCTACAGTTTGTAACACTTGAATACATCCTGTTAGAAAATGATTTTTTTTTTTTCCTCTTAAAACCTATTTTGGGTGAGAACTATATAAAAAATCAACTGATAAAGTCACAAAAATGTCATCAATTTTGTGAGAGGATCAAATTTTTCAAAATCAAATTAGCAACAAAAACCTGACCTGATTGAGAAAAACAGATGTCATTTTTGGATTTAGCGGTGCAAAATGGTCCGGATTCAGTTGAAAAAACCTAGACAACTTGCAGAAAACCTTTTTGTGTAACCCAGTGTTATTAATATCTTCAGTGTAATTTTTGCATTTCACAAATTCATCCCACGGGCCGGATTGGACCCTTTGGCTGGCCGGATGTTGCCCCCGGGCCGCATGTTTGACACCTGTGACTTCAACTGTTCACACACGAGGCGGAGGTAATCATGTGAACACTGTGTATTTGTAAACCGTCGACAGAAAATCCTGTAATTTCCCCCTGAAATGTTGCTGGTATCATGTCCCAATTACAGCCCAGACTACGGGTCTTATTGTGATAAATGTTTGTGACAGTATTTAATAAAGCTGGTTCTTGTAGTTCACAGTGGGGGTCGGGGAACCGGGTCGGCGTTCCTGCCTGACTCAGCCCGTTCGCTGTGCTTTTAATGAGTCTTTTGGACGACGGCCTGCCAGCTGACGTCGCCGTCCCACCGCCGTCCCTCCTCCTCCTCCTCCTCTTTTCCCTCATGTGCCAAATGTATTTTCTCGGGCAGCTGTGTTCTCTCTGAGCGGTGACAAAGGGTCATCCTGTTATGATGAAAACAGCTCAGCGGCGTGAGGCTCCTGTTTTCTGTCTCACCCCGGGCTCTGTAACTCTTCTAAAGACACAAACAGCTCTTTCGCCTCATGGGGACGTTTTAATGGCTGCAAACCACACATCCATCTCCTGCTGCATGTCACCTTCAAATAGGCTCGGAGATGGCGAGGGATTGGGATGGGGGATGGGCTGGGGTGGGGGGGCGTTTTTAGTGCATGTGTGTTTGTGTATGTGGGGGAAAACACAACCAGGCCTGGGTAGATTTTTCATCGGTGAGCCCTTCACCTCTGGCAGTCACAACAGAGCGTTTCATCTTCGTCTTCATTCATCTTGGATACATAGAGCCACAAAGAGCAGGAAGGCATAAATAATGCACTTTTATACCAGTGGGCCCCCAGACGCAGCAGCAGCAGCAGCCACGTACACGGCCTGTACAATACATGTGGTTATGATGCATGGGCGCCGCTTAAAGCTGACCGCTTTACACTGCGGTGTTAGATAACGGCCCGCAGAGCACAGCGAGGGCCGTATTTTAGAGACGTCTTAATGCGTAAAACAGTAACGGGACAAAGTAAAGACGCAAGATCAGCGGTGGATTTACCGACCGGCACCCATGTAGGAAATATTTCTACTTTATTATGTTGTTATTTTACTGGTCCGACCCATTTGGAATCATATTGGACTGTATGTGTCAGAGGAGTCTGACACCTCTGCGATAGATAGCTTAATTTATCCTTACATTATTTACCGCAGTACTGTTTGGGCGGCAGCCTGTCCCACGTATCTCAATAAGATTCTCTTAATTCAAAAGAAATTTTTCGGAATGATCCGTTTTTCTAACAGACTCCACTCATCTGCTCCTCTTTTCCAAAAATTCTGTCTTCTCTCAGTTTTTGATGTGAACGTTTCCCAGACCTGTGTCTTCATGTACAAATATGGTCACTTAACTCATATTCTTCCTAAAGTTTTTCACAATTTCTTTATGTTGTCTTCTGTTATTCGCAACTTTCCGACACGATTTTCAAGCAAATTTGATCTTCCGTAGTGCCGAACTTCAGTCTGTCAGTATTCTCTGAAATATGGTGGACCAAATCTGTGGATTTATCCTTGTTTAAAAAGCATCTGAAAAGGACTTTCATTCATGAAAAAATGTAAGGCTGTGTATCACTTGATTTGTATTTGATGATATGTAATGTGGATTACATTTGTATTGTTTTTACTTGAGTTTATTTTTTCAGTTATATTGTATTTTTTAATTCTTTTTTTGTCTATTGTTCATTTCGGGGGAGGTGTTCATATAAGCCTTTTTTTGGCTTCTAACCTCTCCTGCACAATTTTGTCACTTGTTTGAATGTTGTTTTTTCCATTGCTGTTTTTATTTTGTGCAAATAAATAAATAAAAATAGATAGATAGATAGATAGATAGATAGATAGATAGATAGATAGATAGATAGATAGATAGATAGATAGATAGATAGATAGATAGATAGATAGATAGATAGATAGATAGATTAAAAAAATTAACAAAATGAGGAAAAAAGTGGACAAACATGCATTAAAATGAGTAAAGACAAAAAAAGCAGCAAAATTAGTGAAAAACTAATAAAATGAGACAAAACAAAAGAATGAGAAAAAAGGCAAAAATGGACAAAACAAACACAAATAAGTAGTGCAATGAACAGAAAGGATAGATAGAAGAGGAGTTTGACACCTCTGCGACGGACGGATGGGCAGAGCACTTGTATTGTCATTCTGCAAAATTACATCTGAGATCCACTGCAGAATGAAATTTTGATGCAGGGTCAACACTAAAAAAACACCTGGTTTAAAATAAGTTATAAAATACTGATGAGGTCATCCTAAAGAAATAACTCTAAAAAAGAGAGAATAATAAATATATACTAAACATTGCACACATAAGTAAAAGGTTATTGCACATTTCTACTCAGACACTTATTTAAAGTCTGTCATCATCGTGTTTTTTTTTTTTTTTGTTATCCATATGACTGTAGTTGTGGAAAAAGGTCTTTCCATGACAGTTTTGTGTGATATACCATTTGCCTGAAAAACCACCTCTTGCCAGCACAAAAACTTTTAATCTGAAAAGATTTTTGGCGAAATTGTCGTTTTTTTCATTAGGTAAATTTTCATGCACAAGTTATATTCACGCAATTTGAGGGTCAATGGAAAAGCGACTAGTGTTAGTGTATGAGATGGTGCACAAGTGTCCACTGTGTTGGCTGATATGGAACTAAAACTACAAAACCCATGAATATACAAGAGAACAGCTGCAGAAGAACTGACCACTGGAGTGACCACTGTGCATGAAAGGGTTAAAGTTAACAGTGCGTTTACATATACAGGTACATCTAAAAAAAAAAAAATAGAATGTCATGAAAAATTCAATATTTTTATACAACATTCTAATTTTCTGAGACAAGTTTTGGGTTTTCATTATCTGTAAGCCATAATCATCAAAATTTCCAAAAATAAGGCTTGAAATTTTTCACTCTGTCTAATGAGTCTATATAATATAAGGCAGGGGTGTCAAACATGCGGTCCGGGGGCCAAATGCGGCCCGCCAAAGGGTCCAGTTCGGCCCCTGGGATGTTTTTGCCAAGTGCAAAAATTCCAGTCTTGAATTGAATTAAGCAAAAAAAATAAATGCATAAATTACCTTGAATTAAGGAAAAAAAAAATCATGAATTAAGCCCAAAAAAAAAAAAAATCTTCAATTAAGCCCAAAAAAATCTCAAACTTAGCAAAAAATCTTGAATTAAGCCAAAAAAAATCTTCAATTAGTTAAAAAAAACTTGAATTAAGCCAAACAAAAATCTTCAATTAAGTAAAAAAAAACCTTGAATTAAGCCAAAAAAAAAAAATCTTCAATTAAGTAAAAAAAATCTTGAATTAAGCTAAAAAAAAAAAAATCTAGAATTAACAACTTAATTTTTTTTCTTTGTTTTAGTGCAAAAAAAAAACATTAAATTATGAAAATATTTACATTTACAAACTATCCTGTAACACTAAAATGTGAATAACCTGAACAAATATGAACAGTCTGAAATGCTGAAAGAAAATTAAACACAATTTTAACAATTTTTCTTCCTGTTCCTCAGTGTTTAGTGTCTTTGCAGATCTGATCCATAATGCACATGGACTAATGAGAAGTGGAGGAATAATATTGTTAAAATTGCACTAAATTTTCTTACATTTTTTAACTTAAATTTCTGTTTTTTCAGTTGTTTTTTTTTTTTTTTTTTTTTTTTGGATAGTTTATAAAAGTAAGTATTTTCATAATTTAATAGGTTATTTTTGCACTAAAACAAAGACAAAAATTTGGAGTTGTCATTATTTCTATATTATTCTGTTATTATTTCACTAGTCCGGCCCACTGCAGATCAAATTTGGCTGAATATGGAACTGAACTAAAATGAGTTTGACAGCCCTGATATAAAGGTTTCACTTTCTGAAGTAAATGACAAAAGTTGTTGAACTTTTTCATGATATTCTAATTTTTTGAGATGTACCTGTTTGTCAGAAGTATATCTTTTAATCAGATATATGTTTTTTTTCTACAAGTGGTTCTGACATTTTGTAAACAGTTCCATAAAATACAGTTCTTACGCTAAAAAATGAGAAATGATAGGTGAAACTGTAATTTTTGACACTGATGTTCACTTTAACTTTATCTGCCCAAAGATGGACGGAGATGTTTCTGATCCAAAGTGGAGGAACAGCCTCAGAGATGATTGGCGTTGATGGTAAACGTCTGTGATTCTACTTGTGGATGAACTCTCCTCATCTGTGTTTTTTTAGATGATGTTCTGGAGGCTGACACCAGGTAAATGCAGAGGTCGGACAATATAACTGATAGAATTCTCGTCCTTCCATCGAGCCTCGGTGCTCTCTGGAATGGAAGCGCTGTCATCCAGGATGAGAGTTTTCATCGTAAAACCGATCTGAGAACAACTTGGCATTGATTTGCAGTGACAAGTGGATCAAAACTATGCCAACGAAATGCCCCGAGAGCAAAACAGAGGAATTTCTGCACTGAAAGTCTGCTGACAGCTGCACAGCCTGACAGCTTTTTGGCATTCTCCAACAAAACCTCCATAATTACCTTTCAGCGTATTGTAATTCAAGAGGAAACAGGAATTCAAGCCAGAAAATCTATCATTTAACACAGACTTCGTAGCAGGTAGAAGGTTAAATACATGACGTAAGAACCGATCACTGGTCGGATTCAGTCAGATGTGACTCTGCTGCTCTACAAAAACAAATATCAACACGTGCATTAACTAATTTGACCAATATTCTGCCTGTTTTGTGTATTTGTAGATCCACTGTCAGCTGTAAGTTGTGATGCACATGTGTAAATGATAAACTGAGACAGAATATTGTTAAAATTACACTTATTTTACTCAAGACGTTTGTAGATGTGAACATTTTCATAATGTAACTCACAGGTGTCAAACATGCGGCCCACCAAAGGGTCCAGTCCGGCCCTGGGGATGAATTTATGGAATGCAAAAATTACACTGAAGATATGAACAATCAATGGTGTCAAAATCATTTTAATTCAGGTTCAAAGTTTTCACACACAGGGTGGGGAAGCAAAATGTACAATATTTTGAGGCAGGGATTGAAAGACAGTGTATGACCAATTAGTTTATTGAAAGTCATGACAATTTATTTGCCACAAGAAAATGTCCATAATAGAAAATGTTTTTATTCTATGTGTCCTCCTTCTTTCTCAATAACTGCCTTCACACGCTTCCTGAAACTTGCACAAGTGTTCCTCAAATATTGGGGTGACAACTTCTCCCATTCTTCTTTAATAGTATCTTCCAGACTTTCTGGTAATAGTTTTGCTCATAGTCATTCTCTTCTTTCCATTATAAACAGTCTTTATGGACACTCCAACTATTTTGGAAATCTCCTTTGGTGTGACGAGTGCATTCAGCAAATCACACACTCTTTGACGTTTGCTTTCCTGATTACTCATATGGGCCAAAGTTTCTGCAAAGGTATGGATAATAGTGTTAGGTATGATTATGACATCAGTATATGTTTGGGTTCAAAACCACTGACGTAGTGTCTGCTGAGAAAAAACAACTAAATGTTCAGTGTACATTTTGCTTCCCCACCCTGTACACGTACTATTCCAAATCCAATATTTCTGAAAACAGAGCTTCCACTGTCAAAGAATATCAGTAGTCTAAAGTTAAAGACTAAAGTTGCTAACAAACAAACAAACAAACAAAGCAAAGTGATCACAATACTTCCTGGAGGAGGTAACTAGTGCATCCTTGGTTTAATCGACGAGACAAGAACAACATCCGAGAATTCCATCCGATCGTGGTTTGTGCGAACTTTTAAAAGGAACAGTACTTGGGCCTAAACTGAAGGTGTTTCATGAGACTGTGAGAACAGAAGAACAGACAAGAACGCGTATCAAGGAACGCCTCTTACAACGTTACATAAAACTCATTATCTCTAACATTAGCAGCTTGTGTTGAAGCTCCTGTCGTCCGTGACCAACACCAAACCCTCCCTCGCTGTCACCCAGGTGCAGCTTTTCCATTTGCTTCTTTATTCTTGTTCCAGGTCTTCCTGTTGTCGTTTCCAGAAGGCGTGATCGGATGCTAATTGCTCATGTAGTTCACCTGTGTCGGCATGTTTACCTTCTTGTTTATCCTTGTTTTTCCTTTGAAGTTGTCACCCGTAGTCATGAAATGCATCATGTGTCAGTGTTTTCTCATCCGTCCTTGTATAAATGGGCGTTGTTACTCGTGTTTCCAGCAGGTCGTAGTGTTTGTGCGGCGCTAACGCATCGGTGAGTGTCGGTGTTTATCTTGGCGGACCGTTTTGTGCTTCAGGCTGATGGGACCTGACTGCCTGGATTTACAGGAGGCCTTTCCATTTGTCTTCATCAGGGCCCGAGTCCAGATAATGAGAAGGGATCGCTGCAGCACAAGTGATTAGTTGAATTAAAAGGCCAGTATCGCTTCATATGAGTAATGACACCTACTGGTCTTATGGCATCGGTCGGTGAACACCTGTTTATCTGAGCTCTAAAGTTGATGCGACTGAAGCCGGTTGGATGATTACCTACTGCGTTATACGTCATTATCTTCAGATGTTTCCAGTTTTTTCTCAGATGTGTTTTTCTTTCTTTTCCTTTGGCTTTTCCTGAGGCTGACATCATGGGACTTTTTAATCTGAGCGAGTCAGTGTTCAGGAAAAGGATAAGTGTACATGACAGATAAAATGGACTGGTGGAGGAGGTTTACCACTGACTGATCCACCTTCAACTGTCAGAAATAACTGGAAGTCATCACACTACGACAGCAACATCACAACTGTTTGATGCATTTGGGTGAAAAAGTAGAATATGTTAATCCATAATGGGGCATTAACTGAAAAGTCGGTTTGTTGACACGTCGACATCTGTGGCACAAGTCGACTAGTCGTGTGTTACTCTCTCTCTCCCTTCCATCACCCGACAGCGTGTGAACCATCATTCAGCGCATGTCCATACTCTCTTTCTACATGAAAACATGCAGCGCAGTGAGCGGTAGTGATGTGTGGATCAGCAGACCTGGGTCAGGTTGATGCTGGTCCAAAAAATGTCACTTTATTTTCAGGGCAGGTCAAAAAATTCCACAAAGCGGGTAAAAAAAAACAACAAAAAAACCACCCGTGCATTAGCAGTGCAAGGCCAAGACTGAAGGAAGAAGATGACTCAGTAGGATTATTAAACTGACTGTGATCTATTTAAACTGTGGTGTCAGTAATGTTCTGAACCATGGAAGCAGCACCGATACTGAAGAACACTGTGGACAGACAGTGGGTTTGGATGAGTCTGTTGTTTTAGTTCATTCAGACACTGCGCTCTTTTCTCTAACATGCTGTGTGTCTTTTCTGCCGCTGTCTGAACCTTTAACCATTTTATGTTGTTCAGTTAAATTTAACAGAAAATTCCAGGTGTTAGCCTGTGTTTGTTTTGGTTAAATGTCTGAGGAGGACTGCTGATGCTTGTGTCTTAGTTTTTATTCTGCTCTTTACTGTGCATTGTTCATGTTCCAGTTAACGTTAGTGTAAGTTGTTCATTGTTGAACTTCTGTGTGTGTGTGTTGTTCCTCCGCTGTCAATGTGATGATGTCATCATACGACAAGTCGACTCCACTTCGACTTTATTGACAAATAAGTCGATCTGAAAAAATGTGGAGTCACTAATGCCCTAGTTCAGGGGTCCTCCAGATCTGCTATCCTGCATGTTTTAGACGTTTCCCTCCTCCAGCACAGCTGACGCTCGTTATCAGGCTTCTGCAGAGCTGGATGATAGGCTTATCAGTTTAATCAGCTGTGCTGGAAGAGGGATACATCTAAAACATGCAGGATAGTGGCTCTGGAGGACCAGGATTAGGCCCCCCTGCCCTAAGTCATAGAGTGTGTGGATTATAGTGATTGGCTCTTTATGAAGTTGGGTTAGGGTGTGAAAACTGTTGTACTCTGTCCTTCTCTGGACGTCCACACCAGTGTTAAGTCCTGGAAAGCCCCACCTGCGTAGCAGTACAGGTACCTGACTGAAAAAGTACTTTATACTACTGAAGTTAAAGTCTGTAACTCACACAGACCCAGTGCTACTTTTATAGCAGTTCCTGAATGAATTTTTCTCTGTATTTAACCTTTCTTAAGTGATTTATTGAAAAGATAAAGGAAGGTCCGCACAACCTGTGAGCTCCCAAACCATTTATTAGTGACGTTTCGGGCCGCATATAAAACACCTGTGTAAGGTTGTCTGTCCTCAGTCTGATGAAGGGCCTTGGCCCGAAACGTCACTAATAAATGGTTTGGGAGCTCACAGGTTGTGCGGACCTTCCTTTATTTTTTCATGTCCTACTTTTTGGGATCCTGCACACCTCTAATTTTGGATGTGCATGTTGTTTACCTTTTTTTAAGTGATTTATTACCATTTATTGTAATATTATGTTCTTTACCACTGACTGATCCACCTTAAACTGTCAGAAATAACTGAAACTCATCGCTCTACAACAGCAACATCACAACTGTTTGATACATTTGGGTGAAAAGTAGAATATGTTAATTTATGGAGTATGTGGATTATAGTGATTGGCTCTTAATGAAGTTGGAAACTGTCTTTACACTTTGTTTTACTATCATTTGTGGAAGCTGTTGTCCACACCACTGTTGTATTAAGTACTGGAGAGTCCCACCTGTGTAGTAGTACAGGTAACCAACTGAAAAAGTACTGTGGTAAAGTTCAAGTCACCATCTGAAATACTACTGAAGTTAAAGTCTTTAACTCATAAAGACCCAGTGCTACTTTTATGGTAGTTCCTGAATGATTTTTTCTCTTTATTTAACCTTTCTTAAGTGATTTATCACCATTTATTGTAATATTTTGTTCTTTATTTAGTGCTTTTTTTCAGTGTAAATCATGTATTTTCTTACATTTAATTCACTTATCATGTAGATGTTCATTAAAGCTCAGAGTAAAATAGAAGGTTATCATGTTAGAAACAGAGAAAACAGAAGAAAAAAATGTTTTGTTTTGTTTTTTTTAGTAAGGCTGTTATTAATGGAAGATAAAAACAGTAGTGTCCATCCACTGTCATTGATCCAACTCCATGGGTTTTACTGGTGAATCAATGTTGAAGATGACAGTGTTTCCATGGTAACTACGGAGCCTCTGAACGTCCAAATGGGTCATATCTGATGACCATGAAAAGAGGAAGAACTGTATTTGACACTAATTATTTACTTGTATTGATAGGATTAGTGGATCAACAGGTGTTAAGTATTTTAGAACAGTAGATGGTTTTGGTCAACAGTGGATTTATGGAAATTTATGGGTTAGGTATCTAGTATTTACTGTACTTAAGTATTAAGTAATCTACAATTACATGTATTCAAGTAATAAAAGCAAAAGTACAAGTAAATGATAATAATGACTAAAGGCAGTCAGAAATTTGAATATTATAAAGTTTATCCAGGATTTTAAAACATGGTAAAGCAAAAGACAGTCAGTCCAAATATTGAAAATGATGGAGAGTAAAAAAGCAAAATGATTGAATAAAATTCAAGAATTGATGAAAAAGACATAAAAACAGCTGTATAATTAAAAACAGTAAAAATAAAAATACCAAATAAAACATACATTTTTAATGATTCGTTGTTGTCTTATGAGTCTGACCTGATGATTTAACATTAGTAAAACAGCGTTGTGTTGTTTGTGTGCTCAGGTTTGTACTTCCTGTCCCCGTATCCCTCTGGTATTTCTGTTTTTTTGTGTATTTGCACATGTATATCATCGTCCCTCCACTGAGGTCACGACCCACGACTGCAGAGACCGAACAGAAAACAAAAACAAAAACAGGCGGTTCAGAGCGAGCGTCGTTCTGCTGCAGAATTCCTCCCAGAGCCGGCGTGCATGTGAATCCTCACCATTAAAACGTCCTCTTTTGTGTTTGTTTCTGTGGGCTCTGATGGGTTGAACCCTCGCTGTTCAGGTTCAAGTGAGTTTACAGGTAAGGGTGAGAAAGACCCCCACCTGAACCGGATGCAGAAACTGGGAGGACTGAGGGTGGGGGGTGAGAACCGGAGAAAACACCTGTGTAAAGATCTGCTTTTATGTCAAATATTTGAGTACTGTTTTAATGTATTACAATTTAGATTTTCTATACCTAATATTTGGAACCAATATTCACTTTTAAAGTCTTTGAAAAGGTTCATTAAGCATCTGTGTGTTATTTATGCAATAAATTATATACATTTTTCAAATCAGATTTCATATTACCGGTAAAATTTACTTAGGGGGTCAAATGAGTGGCCCTTTTTGTCAAAAAAAACAGTTGTCATAAATGCATAGAACTGTGTTGAATTAATGCTAATCCATTTGTGCACAGACTACTGATATTCTCTGACAGTGGAAGCTCTATTTTCATAAATATTGGATTTGGAATAGCACGTGTATGTGAAAACTTTTGTTGGTGGACGGACGTGACATTACCCATGATGCTCTGGTCAGTCCCAGTACTTTATTAGGAATAAACTTCTAGACTTCCTATTGCTAATTCTGCTCTTCTTCATAAATGTTAGTATTGTGGATCTAAAACAATCCCAGCTGACACAAAAACACTAAATGTGTCAGTGGACGGATGTGACATGGTTGTTGTGGATCCCATCATACTGATGCTCTGCAGCCATGTCAGCGTTTACACTAATGATCCCTGTGCAAAAACTAGGAGCACTATTATTTATTGGATAGTTTAGCATCAGACTAAAGAGGAAAGAACAATCTAGAATTGTTCTTTGTGTCTAAAAATGCTTCTTATTGTAAAAGTGTTGATGTAAACAGTGCTGTGTGCCATTCTTCATGTATGTATTGGTGGAACAGAAGCAGGATGGATCAGCACCATACTCCAGATTGAACCTGTACAAATAAAACATGTGATATGGAGGAGAGAATCTGGGAAGAAAAACTGGGGAATCCAAAAGAAGAGAAGATTTGTTTTTCAGCTCAGTTCAGTTCAAATAGAACTTGTCCATTTGTGACATGAAAATATAGCATTAATTGTGCTGAAATGGTTCATTTTGGAGCTGAAAACATAGTTCATATGAGCATCAACATGTTGAACAGAACTGAAATCCTGTCCATTTGAACAACTGTCATTTACCAACACAGAGTTCCTTTGGATTCACTGAGACTGATTTAATATGAACACAGACACAGAAGAGCTGTGAACACATTTGAGCTGATTAGTAAAACAGCATTGTGTTGTTTGTGTGCTCAGGTTTGTACTTCCTGTCTCCGTATCCCTCAGGTATTTCTGTTTTTTTGTGTATTTGCACATGTATATCATCGTCCCTCCGCTGAGGTCACGACCCACGACTGCAGAGACCGAACAGAAAAAAACAAAAACAAAAACAGGCGGTTCAGAGCGAGCGTTGTTCTGCTGCAGAATTCCTCCCAGAGCCGGCGTGCATGTGAATCCTCGCCATTAAAACGTCCTCTTTTGTGTTTGTTTCTGTGGGCTCTTGCGGGTTGAACCCTCGCTGTTCAGGTTCAAGTGATTTTACAGGCCTGGCTGGATGTAAATGGCTCTGCGCTCCAAGACAAACACAGGTAATGAGCTAGATCCAGCCAAAAAGACGAGGCACGGCCTGCGTCGCCGTCGCCACCCACTCCCTTTGTGAGCGTTTTCAGCGGCGGTTAATGTGTGAATGGCCGGGGCTGATGGGGGATTCTCCAGTTAATCCACCCCGAAGACATCGATCAGTCCATCACGGGCAGAGGGGAAATTATTACAGATGAAAATGGCTGCCAGCTACATCACTCTTCCCTTTCTCTTGTGTGATTCATTTTTTCTTCTTGTCTGCCCTTAGTAAAATCAGTGATGCATTGTTGAGCCTGCACATTCGCTGATTGATTTCCCCTCTGTTTTCAATCTCTCTGTCAGCCAAGCTTAGCGTTCGCACTCTCCAATCCATAGAGTTGTTAAATTGCCACTTTCTACCAGCTTATGAGGCCATTTTCTCTTTGTGCGTGAGATGCGCTTTTGGCAATAAAGCATATTCAGATGCATCAATACTTTGCATCAACATTTTCTCTTCACAAAGCAGATACAGTAAAGCCTTTAAAGGAGTGGCTGAAAGACCCTGGGGTTCCAGTAAACCGCTCGTCATCTCGCTGAATAACTGGGTTCTTCGACTGTGTTCTTAGTGTCAGTGAATATTTCAGATAACCAATAACAGCAATAAAAATGCATTAAACACTTGATTTTTTTTTTTTTTTCATCTTTTCTGGTTGATCTGCAGAGGAATCAGAGGAATACCAGAGTTTGTTTTTAGTCTGTTATTGTGGACGTTGAAATGGGAAAATACTCCTTCTTTTTGTATTTTTTCAGTCTGGTCTGAGCGATTACAACTTCTGTGTTTCCACTGATGCTGATAAGACAGAACAGAAGAAGAAGAGGTTGTTCTCCAGCCTTACACTGTTAGAACGGCCAACACGGACCCAAGAATAGTCTAGAGCAGCTGTCAAAGTCATTTCAGTTCAGTTCCACATTCAGCCTAATATGAGCTAAAGTAGGCCGGACCAGTAAAATAATATAAATAATAGGATGAGAACTGAGAAATAATGTCAACTCTAAAGGTTTCTCTGTGTTTTTGAGTGAAAAAAGTCAAATTCCATGATGAAAATGTTTACACCTACGAACCGCACTTGAACATAACATGAACAAATATGAACAACCTGAAAATTCTGCAGAAAAAGTGCAACGTTAACAATATTTACATTTATACAGGTGCATCACAACTTACAGATTTAGTAACAGGCAGAATATTGTTAAAATTCCACATACTTCTCTTAAGACATTTCAGATTGTTCATATTTGTTCAGGTTATTCATATTTTTTGTAAAAGGATAGTCTGTAAATGAAACTTTTTTTTCTAATTTTACTTTTTTTATACTAAAGAAAGAGGAAAATTTGCAGTTTTCATTATTTTAGGTTATTATGATAATATTTTACTGGTCTGATCCACTTGAGATTGAATTGACCTAAAATGATATTAACATCCTTGATTACACTGGGTTACAGAAAAATGTTTTTTGCAAGTTGTCTCGGTTTTTTCAACTGAATTCGGACCATTTTGCGCCGCTAAATCCAAAAATGACATCTGTTTTTCTCAATCAGGTCAGGTTTTTTTGCTAATTTGATTTTGAAAAATTTGATCTTCTCACAAAATTGATTACATTTTTGTGACTTTATCAGTTGATTTTTTATATAGTTCTCACCCAAAATAGGTTTTAAGAGAAAAAAATCATTTTCTAACAGGATGTATTTATTAAACTTCAGAGAACTCTTCTTGCCTTTGGTCCACTGACGCAGATACTCGGTGCATGACTTGCATACCATGTGTGGCGCCCAAACTTTATCTTGGTCACCAAGTTTAAATCCAAAATCAGATTGGTAAGCACACTTGATGAAACTTGTGACTTGATTCCTGTTAGGTACAATGGTGTATTCAGCGCAGATGGAGCAGAATACGTCAGGCTTATTTTTGCAAGATCTTCTAGTCGAAGCCGTTTCATTCACCTGGAATATTAAAAAAAACATTCATCATAAATTGGCAAAAGTAAAATCTTCAGAACTCGTTTATTGCAAGAAATATGAAAGAATTTTGTATCATATGATGTGAAAATGCCCATAAATGTAAGCAAAAATGTTCAAAAGCCAATATGTAGCATAGTTCAGAAAGTTGACCTGATTGAGCAAAATGAATGTGATTTTTGGATTCAGCACCAAAATGATCCTAAATCGGCTCAAAAAAACTGAAACAATACATTTGTTGTTGACCAGTGTTATTCATATCTTCAGTGTAATTTTTGTATTTCACAAATTCATCCCAAGGACCAGACTGGACCCTTTGGGGGGCCGGTTTTAGCCCCTGGGCCACAGGTTTGACACCTGTGGTCTAGAGGGAATATATTTGCACTTTTTGGGTCATTTTTCTTCATTTAAGGCCTTTTAACCATCAACCGTCCTTAAATCTTTCAGGATCTATCATGCTATGAGCTGTTCTTTTTGTTTGTTTGGGTTTTTTTCTTAGCCCCTCCCACTTGTCACATGACAAAATATTACCTCTGTATGGGTGGAGCATGTGCAGACAGACTAAAGGCTCATTTATTTTCTACATATGCACATAAACAGATGCATTTATACCTCCGTGCATCCATTACATTGAAATGAGCATTTGTTGTTCATTGTTCATTTTTGTTTGTTTTTTTGTTTATATTTTATTTCTTATTATTTTTAACAGTCTTTTTTAAAATGTTCATTCCTTTGTTGGGATCGCACAAAAATACTGTTCTGATGTTAGTTCTGAACTCATAGGAAATGACCATTTGAACAGGATCTGAAACTGGAATGTCTGTAAAACAGAATTTCAGTTTGAACACAGGAACATTTTGCGATATAGCATTAGATCCTGTTGTGATCAAATAAAAATGTTTAGTATTTGTGCAGATTTTTGATGTAATTCAGTTCATCAAGAAAATAACCATTTTTGAAACAGAAACAAACAAAAAATTGGCTTTTTAACAGTATCATGATATTTTGTGATATATGGTATTGTGATCCTAGTATTGGGATTTGTATTGTATCACCAGCCTCTTCCCAATACACAGCCCTGGTTCTGATGTTAGGTCTGAACTGATAAAATCTGAACATTTGAACAGGATCTGAAACTGGAATGTCTGTGAAACAGAATTTCAGTTTGAACACAGGAAGGGAATAATCATTTAAAAAAAAAAGAAAGAAACGAAAAATTACCTTTGTAACAGGATCATGATATATCGTGATATATCGTAGTATTGTGATTTGTATCGTATCGTCAGATTCTTGCCAATACACAGCCCTATCTGTGATCTGTAAGTTATCATGCATATGTGTAAATAATAAACTGAGGCTGGATATTGTTAAAATTGCACTTATTTTTTCTCAAGAAATTTCAGGTTGTTCACATGTTTTAAGGATAGTTGGTAAATGTAAACGTTTTCATAATGTAATTTAGTATTTTTCGTACTAAAACAGGAGGAGTTGGAGTCGATATTAATTATTGGTTATTATGTTCTTATTTTACTGGTCTGATCCACTTAAAGTTAAATTGGGCTGAATGCGGAACCAGAACTGAAATGAGTCCGACCCTCATTTTCAGGGTTCATACTGTTCTGTCGATTGGGTTAATAAAGGTTTACACCGTCGCCTCTGCCTCTGTGTGAAAATTAATTCTGATGGAACCAGTTTGTTCTGATCGAAGAGGAAAATGTTGTATTCTGATTCATGGTGGAGTGTTAGTGTGAACACAGTCAGTGCTGGATGAAATTGGATGGAAATGACAGCGCTCAGCTTCTGTCTGCTCTGAATAAAATGAATAACAAGCCAAAAAAAAATCAGAGTGTAATTAAAATGAATACACCACAAACCCAGAGCAGTGACAGATGTGCAACTAAATCTACAAGCAGAAAATAAACTGGACAGAACACGACAATACAAACTGTTTTCATAGATATACAGACAGTTAATGTTGTGTCTATTTATTATTTTATGTCTGTTTTTCTTTTTATTCTGCTTTTATCTTGTTGAGCTGCATTATGTCATAAATTCCCATTATGTAATAAAAGTTTAAAATGTTATAAGAATGTCACGTCATCTTGTAATAAAGCCGCATTATGTAATAAACTGACGCATTTTGTAATAAACTACGTCAACGCATTGTATAGTACATTTTTTCACATTATGTAGTAAGTTATTACAATTTGAGAAATTTATTACAAAATACACTTGACACATTTTTATTTAAAAAAAAAAATAATAACATGGTTCATTTTGTAATAACAATCCAAATTAATATAATTTCAGAGCAGTTTAGACGAAATTAGTCACAGGAGCTCCAGGTAATGGAATCAGAACTTTAACCACACAGTTTAAAGATTAATTTTGCACTTTACATTTTCCTGAAAAGAAAAATGTGTCAAGTGCATTTTGTAATAAATTTCTCAAATTGTAATAACTTACTACATAATGCGAGAAAATTTACTACATAATGCGCTGAGGTAGTTTACTACAAAATGCATCAGTT
This sequence comes from Sphaeramia orbicularis, assembly GCF_902148855.1. Taxonomy (NCBI): domain Eukaryota; kingdom Metazoa; phylum Chordata; class Actinopteri; order Kurtiformes; family Apogonidae; genus Sphaeramia; species Sphaeramia orbicularis. The sequence continues at coordinate 53,869,373 of NC_043970.1, read as the reverse complement.
TATTACATAATGCAGCTTTATTACAAGATGACGTGACATTCTTATTACATTTTGAACTTTTATTACATAATGGGAATTTACTACAGAATGTGGCTCAGCATACCTCTATTTCTACTTTTGTAAAATTTTATATTTTATTTTTTATCCTATTTTTACACTGTATAAAAAAAGGAGTTACATTGATCAATATGACCACAGTTATCAATAAACAGTAAAGGCCTGGTTCGTCCTGTGGCTCTGACTCATTGTACAGTTCTATAAAAATACAAATATAAACACAAAAAGGCCAAGAAACATTAGCATGCACACATTAACTCCAAATGAACACCAACACCACAACCCTGCTGAAGCCCTGCACAGAAAAGAACACATTTACAACCACAGACCCAATACCCACAATGCAATGCTGCAAACACACCACAGTATAGACTACAATTTCAATTAGAAAGGAGCAACATGTGTTTTATTCAGTCCTTGAAGAATTAAAACTACTGTTGCAGAAACAAAACTAAATTCTATCAAACCTTAACGTTTGGTAAAGTTCTGTGCAACATCATGTTTCTCCTTTCTTTTTTTTTTCTGTGTTTTCCTCCATTTCTTGTGGTGGGCGTGGTCTGTCAGTAAAACATGTCCAAAAAATTCAGATGCGAAAAATTCAGATGCAAGAAATTCAGATGCGAAAAATTCAGATGCAAAAAATTCAGATGCGAAAAATTCCAAAGCAAGAAATTCAGACCCAAGATATTCAGATGTGAAAAATTCAGATGCAAAAAATTCAGATTCAAGAAATTCAGACGCAAAAAATTCAGACCCAAGACATTCAGATGCAAAAAATTCAGATGTGAAAAATTTAGATGCAAAAAATTCAGATGCAAGAAATTCAGACGCAAAAAATTCAGATGCAAAAAATTCAGATGCGAAAAATTCTGACACAAAAAATTCAGATGCAAAAAATTCAGATGCAAGAAATTCAGACGCAAAAAATTCAGATGCAAAAAATTCAATGCAAAAAAATTCAGAAGCAAGAAATTCAGACGCTAAAAATTCAGATGCAAAAAATTCAGATGCAAAAAATTCAGATTCAAGAAATTCAGACGCAAAAAATTCAGAAGCAAAAAATTCAGAAGCAAAAAATTCAGATGCAAAAAATTCAGATGCGAAAAATTCAGATGCAAAAAATTCAGATGCGAAAAATTCAGATGCAAGAAATTCAGACGCAAAAAATTCAGATGCAAAAAATTCAATGCAAAAAAATTCAGAAGCAAGAAATTCAGACGCTAAAAATTCAGATGCAAAAAATTCAGATGCAAAAAATTCAGATTCAAGAAATTCAGACGCAAAAAATTCAGAAGCAAAAAATTCAGAAGCAAGAAATTCAGATGCAAAAAATTCTGATGTGAAAAATTCTGACACAAAAAATTCAGATGCAAAAAATTCAGAAGCAAGAAATTCAGATCAGACATCTGGGACACCAAGGATAAGCAACGATTCTATCTCAAGTTGAACCGACAGCCAGCCAATCAAGTTACGTTAGGTTGGTCATGTGATGCCGAAAAAATTCAGATACTTAATTTCATTGCAAAAAAATTCGGTGCTACAAATTCAGTGGCAAGTTAAACCGAGTGAACATTCTTTTTTTTGTATTTATCTTTTTTGAGCAATGTCACAGTACATACAAAGGAACAGAATGACAGTGCATTCATTATATAATGCCTTTTATATGGTTTTCCCCCCATGCCCAAACCAACCCCAAGGCCCTCTGAGAACGGCCAACAGCAGGAATGAGAACATTAGAACATGGTCTCTGAGCAGTAGAAACTCAAAGAAATACAAGCAGGCACGTCAGATTTGTACTCAGCTTTAAGAGGAAGTTTACAAGAGTTTTAAGTTGAACTAACTTAATATACTTCTATGTTCAGTTCAAGGCAGAAATGTCTGTTCAGAATCAATATGTTATTAAGTTTAGACTGTTTTCCTTGTTTTTCATTTAGACAAACTTAACAAAATAACTGATCAACTGATTTAAATGTGTACATGTAACAAACTGATTTTTTTAAGCAGAGAATGCTCTTGATTTGAAGCTTAACTTCCTAACCCCATGAACCATTTTTACAGTGATCAGTATGACTCTAAAACAGACCTGATACCACCAAACCCGGTTCAGATTCAGGGTCGATCAGCGCCATAGATCCGTTAAACGTGCACACGCAGCATTTGTGTGACAGGACTGCAGCTGTGTTTGTCACTTCACACAACAGGTACGCTGCTATTTTCATCCATCCAGCTGTCCGGGCCGGCCCAGGACCAACTCCCCTGTTACGCACTTGGAAACGTTTTGCACGCATGACGACTTTGATTCTCTGTCGGGCTCCGAGTCCAAACTGGACTGGATGTTTCCACTGCTCGCTGATGAGGAGAACAGTTGATCTGCCAGGGAACTTCAGGGTTTGGGGAATCTGAGTGGATCTGAGTGTTGGGTTTTCTTTAGCCCAGAGCTGTTTCCTGTTCATACTCACATGTTCCATCCTAATAGAACAAATACCACATGGACTGGTCTGTGTAAACGTCTGATTCCAACGTATATCTGTTGGTTCTTTCAGGGTTTAAATGCTCATACATATTTATGTGTCAGTCTTTTTTCTTCTCATGGTTTATTTTACTGCAGTAAATGTGGAAAGTGCTCATTTGCTCATAAGTAGCTGGGATAGGCTCCAAGCGACCCCCATGACCCTAGTGAGGATAAAGCAGGTTCAGAAAATGAATGAATGACATTAGGGCAGGGCACGTTAACGTGTTATTATCACATTAACGCATTCATTAAATAACGCCAACAATTTTTTTTTCTCTCCCGTTAATGCCGTTTTATTCTAACTCCTATTCTTCTGCTTGTGTGCGTGTAGCGATTAGCTGCAGATAGACAACAGGTTTACCAAGAAAAGACGGACACCCAAAACTTGTGTCCAAATCTGTTCCTGTAGACTCACTGTAAAACTGACACATACAAACAGAGTATGTCTGAGTTCTGTTCACTGCCTTAGTACATTTACATGGCATTATACATTTAAATGAATGGGAAAAACACCACTAGCTCCATGCTAACTGGAATGGGAAAATCCATAGACACGCTAACGATTAGCATTTACAGATTAACTTAAGATTTACAACGTCGTTTTATCCAGCAACAAAGGTTCACATCAGAGATATTTGATACTATTCATTCTGACAACAACTGAACAGAAAATACTCACAGACAAACATTTTTGGGGCCATACAAACAGAGTGAAAGAAACGTGTCTGTTAGTTCCTTCTTATGTCTGAACTGACTATGGGAACACCACAAGGACAAAACATACGTTAGTGCAATTTATTCCCACCACTAGAGGGCCCCCTTTGTTTACTTTGAACACCTGAACATCACATATTATTGTTCTTATTAGTATTAGTACTGATTAGTGGGACTAAGACTCCTGTCAATCACTCACAACTGGAAATAAACATGTGTGGACATAAACATGTGTAACAGTAGTGGTCTGTTCCATGGACATTTTCATTTGAAATGTCTTCAGATGGTGGGGGGGGGGGGGACACAGGTGTTTGGAAGCACTGACATGTGGAATTATTTTATCAGCGGAGTACTGCAGTCTGAAATATCACTGAAAGGAAATACACACTGTTGAAGCTGGGAACACCCCCCCCCCCCCCATATAACTATGCGATTAATTGCCATTAATCGCAGAAATCCACGCGATTAATTATGATTAAAAATTTTAATCGCTGCCCAGCACTAATATATATATATACCACATACTTGTACATCTTTATATCTCCCAGTGATCCCCAACCCCTCCCTCATCCCTGTGTCTTTGTCCGTCCTTTTAAATTCCTCCGTGCTTGGACGTTGCTTTAACTCTATATTAAATCTGTTCCACAGTCTCACCCCGCTGACTGAAACACAAAAAGCCTTCCTGGTCGTGCATATTAAGTGAAACATTTTATAAAACACAGAAGAGCAATTTGTACAGTATGCACTAGACAATATTATCAGTATGGTAATTCAAAGAAATGTAGACAAACAGTGGGTGTAAATGTTGTGTGTAATTGTCATTGTGGGGTTGTCAGGTTGTGTTTCCTTCAGACTCAGATGGTGTGGGTCCTGGACTGTCTGACCGCTCCACTGTCCTTGTCTGGCTTTGGACTGGACGCTTGGACTGGACCCAGGTCTGTGCAGTCGCTGTGGAACCAGTCACACACACGCTGTGAGTGGGTGTGGGCAGAGTGGGTGTGGGCAGAGTGGGTGTGAGTGGGTGTGGGCAGAGTGGGTGTGAGTGGGTGTGGGCAGAGTGGGTGTGGGCAGAGTGGGTGTGAGTGGGTGTGAGTGGGTGTGAGTGGGTGTGGGTAGAGTGGGTGTGAGTGGGTGTGGGCAGAGTGGGTGTGAGTGGGTGTGGGCAGAGTGGGTGTGGGCAGAGTGGGTGTGAGTGGGTGTGGGCAGAGTGGGTGTGGGCAGAGAGGGTGTGAGTGGGTGTGGGCAGAGTGGGTGTGGGCAGAGTGGGTGTGAGTGGGTGTGGGCAGAGAGGGTGTGAGTGGGTGTGGGCAGAGTGAGTGTGGGCAGAGTGGGTGTGAGTGGGTGTGGGCAGAGTGGGTGTGGGCAGAGTGGGTGTGAGTGGGTGTGGGCAGAGAGGGTGTGAGTGGGTGTGGGCAGAGTGGGTGTGAGTGGGTGTGGGCAGAGTGGGTGTGGGCAGAGTGGGTGTGAGTGGGTGTGGGCAGAGTGGGTGTGGGCAGAGAGGGTGTGAGTGGGTGTGGGCAGAGTGGGTGTGGGCAGAGTGGGTGTGAGTGGGTGTGGGCAGAGAGGGTGTGAGTGGGTGTGGGCAGAGTGGGTGTGGGCAGAGTGGGTGTGAGTGGGTGTGGGCAGAGTGGGTGTGGGCAGAGTGGGTGTGGGCAGAGAGGGTGTGAGTGGGTGTGGGCAGAGTGGGTGTGAGTGGGTGTGGGCAGAGTGGGTGTGAGTGGGTGTGGGCAGAGTGGGTGTGGGCAGAGTGGGTGTGAGTGGGTGTGGGCAGAGTGGGTGTGGGCAGAGAGGGTGTGAGTGGGTGTGGGCAGAGTGGGTGTGAGTGGGTGTGGGCAGAGAGGGTGTGAGTGGGTGTGGGCAGAGTGGGTGTGGGCAGAGTGGGTGTGAGTGGGTGTGGGCAGAGAGGGTGTGAGTGGGTGTGGGCAGAGTGGGTGTGAGTGGGTGTGGGCAGAGTGGGTGTGGGCAGAGTGGGTGTGAGTGGGTGTGGGCAGAGAGGGTGTGAGTGGGTGTGGGCAGAGTGGGTGTGAGTGGGTGTGGGCAGAGAGGGTGTGAGTGGGTGTGGGCAGAGTGGGTGTGAGTGGGTGTGGGCAGAGTGGGTGTGGGCAGAGTGGGTGTGCACGTAGGAGCTTTTTCAGGACCATTGTTTCGCCCACAGTGCAGCTGCGTGCACACCAGCACACACACATGAGGCCAAAACACGCCTGGCATCGCCACCGTCGTCCGCGGCGACCGTTGGAGCGCGTGCACTTTCACCTACACTATATGGACAAAAGTATGTGGACACGTTGAATTCAGGTGTTTGTTTTCTAACAGGGGTCTGGGATCCAAAACAATAACGACTAATGTAAGAAGAGAGTTTAATATTTGGGTAAATGTCACTGCATTGGTTAGTTTGGGTTAAACTGTTATCTTTGCTTCCAAAATGCCTCAGAGATGGATTTTACTGATTTTCTCTCAACATTGATTTTGTTTTTTATATCCATGACTATGACTTGTTTTTCTTTTTTTTTCTTTTTTTTCAAATTTCAAAATTCTAATTTTTATTCACAACAGTCTCATAACAAATTAAACAGGACATCATTGATACAAAGTACACTTCTCTTTTTTTTTTTTGAAAAAGAAAAAAGGTGTCAATATTGTTCACTGAAAGGAAGAAAAAGAAAGAGAAAAAAGGTCATTTGTGAATCTTTGTTGGATGAATATTGTCATATAAATATAGAGTTATCCATGACTATGATTTTAAATATTCTACGTCTAAATTTCTAAAATATTTTTTGTGCTGTGACTGCATATAATAATTTTCTACCACAACTAAGCATCTACTTTATTTTTTGTGTCTGGATTTTGATTATGATTCTCTTTTCTTCATTTTAGTTCAATTTGATGCATTTTTGCAACATTTTTTATGCTGCTTTTTCTCATTTTGGTTCATTTTAATGCTGCTTTTGTTCATTTAGATTTTTTTTTTTTTGTTCTTTTTGATGCCTGTGCTGTTCTTTTATTTTTTTTAATATAAATTTTGTTGGGGTTTTTTTTGTTAATTTTACCAGTTTCCATTTACTTTCTTCACATCTCACTGAAGTAGAAAAATCTCCCATTAAACTTTAAGGAAATATGGATGTTTTTATCCTAACTCATGGTGAACAGGACATCTTATCAGCTGTAGACATGATGTGTCCCAATACTTTTGTCCATAGAGTCTTACCAGTGTACATCCTGTTATATCTGGTTAGTTTGGTTTAAATTGTTATCTTTGCTTCCAAAATGCTTCAGAGATGGTTTCTCTCAACATTGATTTTGTTTTTTTGTTTTTTTTTATCCATGACTATGATTTTAAATATTTTACCGCGAAATTTCTAAAATATTTTTTGTGCCACGACTGCATATAATAATTTTCTACCACAACAAATCATCTACTTTATTTTTTGTGTCTGTATGTTGAACATTTTGATGCTGTTTTCTTCATTTTACTTCAGTTTGATGTGTTTTTGCAAAATTTTTCATGTTTCTTTTTCTCATTTTTGTTCATTTTAATGCTGCTTTTGTTTATTTTGATTATTTTTTGTTCTTTTCGATGCCTGTGCTGTTCTTTTTTTTTTTTTATTTTGTAGCTTTTTTTTGTTCATTTTACCAGTTTCCATCTACTTTCCACACATCTCACTGAAGTAGAAAAATCTCCCATTAAACTTTAAAGAAATATTGATGTTTTTATCTTAACTCATGGTGAACAGGACATCTTATCAGCTGTAGACATGATGTGTCCCAATACTTTTGTCCATAGAGTCTTACCAGCGTGCATCCTGTTATGTCTGACACACAGGGACAGTGTTCCATTTTCCTTTTTCTATGAAACTGTTTGAGTGACTGGACTTTCAAGTGTCTGGTGTTTGAGAACCTCCTACACGGCGTCGGTCTTGTCTCCAGTGTCGTCCGCCTTCATCGTCCTTTCGCTGGGTTTGATCTTCACTCGACAGCCTCGGAGCGTCTGTGTGAGCCACTTGAAAGCCTCCATCATTCATCTGTCTGCGAGACCAAGGAGGAAAACGCCCGGCTGCATGCAAAGCGCTGGATGCAACACATTCTCTGGGTTCAGTCACTTAACTGTGTGCAGTCACCGAACGGCGTCGTTTCTGCGGCGACGCGATGATTCGTACGTCGCATCAGGATGTTCGCATCTTTAACCTCTGCATTCACAGCAGAACACAGCAGAGAAGACACCAGTTTCTACAATAAAACTCCCCTGGGGGTAAATTTGTGCGTTACAGTTAAAGCACAGAAAGAAAGCAACTCAAGAGCAAGGACAAATAAAAAATAAATAAATACATAAACAACAAACAATGCTATGCAGTTCTGTACTAGAAATGTACAAGAGATTTACAAAGGAGTCACAGTATTCCTGTTTGAATGGGTCCTTCTATTGGAATGACCTCCTGTGGTGGTCTATATATATACACAGGGTGGGGAAGCAAAATGTACAATATTCTGAGGCAGGGATTGAAAGACAGTGTATGACCAATTAGTTTATTGAAAGTCATGAGAATTTATTTGCCACAAGAAAATGTCCATAATAGAAAATGTTTTTATTCTATGTGTCCTCCTTCTTTCTCAATAACTGCCTTCACACGCTTCCTGAAACTTGTGCAAGTGTTCCTCAAATATTGGGGTGACAACTTCTCCCATTCTTCTTTAATAGTATCTTTAAGAAAGTGGACATTGCTGTGTGATGTTCTATTGGTGCATGTTCTAAAACGCCCCAAACAGCAGAATCCAGAGAAGGCGGACATAAACATGATTCCCAAAAATTGCTAAAGTTGGATTTGTTGCTGTTGTCAACAAGTGTTTTGGTGTTCTTGTGTAAGAGTTTAACTTCAAATCATATTTTACTGCATTTCTAACGCTCTTGTTGTCTACCTCAAGTTCAGTTGCCGTTTTTCTCATGGACTTGGTTGGATCCTTTAGGATTTTGGATTGGAGAGCTTTAATAAAAGCTTTGGTACGTTTTTTGTTGCTTCCTCCACTTCCAGACTTTCTGGTAATAGTTTTGCTCATAGTCATTCTCTTCTTTCCATTATAAACAGTCTTTATGGACACTCCAACTATTTTGGAAATCTCCTTTGGTGTGACGAGTGCATTCAGCAAATCACACACTCTTTGACGTTTGCTTTCCTGATTACTCATATGGGCAAAAGTTTCTGCAAAGGTATGGATAATAGTGTTAGGTATGATTATGACATCAGTATATGTTTGGGTTCAAAACAACTGACGTAGTGTCTGCTGAGAAAAAACAACTAAATGTTCAGTGTACATTTTGCTTCCCCACCCTGTATGTTAATGCAGTCAAATGATTAAAATTTTAATCAGATTAATCACAGGGCTGCTGTGGATGAGTTTCAATTAATTGCATTTAAATATTCGTTAATAATCCTACTTCCTACTATAATGCACCTTTCTGTGCCCGGCGTGTGTGTCTGATCAATGTCCTGATGTTCCAGCACAGGAGGGCGTTCGTACAGGTTCTCCTCAGCCTTCACACGCCCCATCACCGCCAAACTCACCAAATGAAAACAAACATGACCTGACTGTCTACTAGGCACAGTTTTATGTCCCCATTCAAATGTTGTGAGGTATGCTGGGAGATTTTATCCGTCCTGGTTCACTCAGCCAGACACGACAGATGTGACGTTCACAGACGAGTCGAGACTTTTGAACAGCTCTTTTAAGTGAACGATAAGAACCGATTCGATTCATTCTTCTATTCAGATTACCCACACTGCCTTCATACTTCACCTGTGTGTCCATGAGTCTGAGTTGACCACGCCCCCTTCACCTGAACCACTGATGACATCTACCAGTTTGAGTTGAACCAGCACAACACAGGCACCTGAACGCAACTACGTGTACAGTTTAACTTAGGGGAGGAGTTATCAGCTAATTTAGGGGAGGAGTTATCAGCTAATTTAGGGGAGGAGTTATCAGCTAATTTAGGGGAGGAGCTATCAGCTAATTTAGGGGAGGAGTTATCAGCTAATTTACGGAAGGAGTTATCAGCTAATTTAGGGGAGGAGTTATCAGCTAATTTAGGGGAGGAGTTATCAGCTAATTTAGGGGAGGAGCTATCAGCTAATTTGGGGAGGAGTTATCAGCTAATTTAGGGGAGGAGCTATCAGCTAATTTAGGGGAGGAGCTATCAGCTAATTTGGGGAGGAGTTATCAGCTAATTTATGGGAGGAGTTATCAGCTAATTTAGGGGAGGAGTTATCAGCTAATTTAGAGGACGAGTTATCAGCTAATTTAGGGGAGAAGTTATCAGCTAATTTAGGGGAGGAGCTATCAGCTAATTTAGGGGAGGAGTTATCAGCTAATTTAGAGGAGGAGTTATCAGCTAATTTAGGGGAGGAGTTATCAGCTAATTTAGGGGAGGAGTTATCAGCTAATTTAGGGGAGGAGCTATCAGCTAATTTAGGGGAGGAGTTATCAGCTAATTTACGGAAGGAGTTATCAGCTAATTTAGGGGAGGAGTTATCAGCTAATTTAGGGGAGGAGTTATCAGCTAATTTAGGGGAGGAGCTATCAGCTAATTTGGGGAGGAGTTATCAGCTAATTTAGGGGAGGAGCTATCAGCTAATTTAGGGGAGGAGCTATCAGCTAATTTGGGGAGGAGTTATCAGCTAATTTATGGGAGGAGTTATCAGCTAATTTAGGGGAGGAGTTATCAGCTAATTTAGGGGAGGAGTTATCAGCTAATTTAGAGGAGGAGTTATCAGCTAATTTAGGGGAGAAGTTATCAGCTAATTTAGGGGAGGAGCTATCAGCTAATTTAGGGGAGGAGTTATCAGCTAATTTAGAGGAGGAGTTATCAGCTAATTTAGGGGAGGAGTTATCAGCTAATTTAGGGGAGGAGTTATCAGCTAATTTAGGGGAGGAGCTATCAGCTAATTTAGGGGAGGAGCTATCAGCTAATTTGGGGAGGAGTTATCAGCTAATTTAGGGGAGGAGCTATCAGCTAATTTAGGGGAGGAGCTATCAGCTAATTTGGGGAGGAGTTATCAGCTAATTTAAGGGGAGGAGCTATCAGCTAATTTAGGGAGGAGCTATCAGCTAATTTGGGGAGGAGTTATCAGCTAATTTAAGGGAGGAGTTATCAGCTAATTTAGGGAGGAGCTATCAGCTAATTTGGGGAGGAGTTATCAGCTAATTTAAGGGAGGAGTTATCAGCTAATTTAGGGAGGAGCTATCAGCTAATTTAAGGGGAGGAGTTATCAGCTAATTTAAGGGAGGAGTTATCAGCTAATTTAAGGGAGGAGTTCTCAGCTAATTTAAGGGGAGGAGTTATCAGGTAATTTAGGGGTGGAGTTATGAGCTAACCTAGGGGAGGAGTTATCAGTGACAGTCTGACTGGACTGAACACATTTCCTGCTGTATTCAAGAGGAGCCACTGAAAAAAGTGCAGATGTGGGATTAACTGGAGGAGCATCTGCTTCTGTAAATGCACATATGCACTTATGTGGTGGACCCCACATTTTCCAGTTCAGATCAGTAATAAAACAGCCTTTAATACAGTCAGAACAGAGGGAGTTTACATTTATCAGCTATATTTGCTTTATTTATTTCATTTCTTGAACTGAATGAGACATAATATTCCCTAAAGGATGAATGAAATTAAACTATCTGTGAAATCTGAGCCATGGAGTCAATATTCGCAGATGTCAAAAAAATAAAACTGATCCATGTTTGAGGATCGATGAGGCCATTTTTACTCAGAAACTCAGACGCTTGATGAAACGGCTTTTGTTTCAGGTTTTCATTTCTTTAACTAACAGTTAAACCAGTGAATGCATTAAAGGAAAACGTTCATGAATTAAAGAATTTTTCATTTCTATACGTCAATTTTCGGACATTTATTTAAAAAAAAAAATACAGCACAATTTTAACAATTTTCTGCCTGTTATTAAGTGTTTAGTGTCTTTGTATGTAGAAATGATAAGTGGAGGCATAATTTTGTTAAAATTGCACTTATTTTTCTTAAGAAATTTCATTTTTTTCAGGTTATTCACATCTTTTATGTTTGGATAGTTTATAAAAGTAAGTATTTTCATAATTTAATGGGGGTTTTTTGCACTAAAACAAAGACAAAAATTTGTAGTTGTCATTATTTATTGGTTCTTCTGTTCTTATTTTACTGGTCCGGTCCACTGCAGATCAAATCAGGCTGAATGTGGAACCTGAAAGAAAATGAGTTTGAGAGTGCTGCATTAAAGGAAAATGTTAATGAATAACAGAATTTTTCATTTCTATACATCAATTTTCTGACATTTATTTAAAAAAAAAACAAAACAAAACAAAAGATTGTGTGCAAAAGTTTTTTATAGTGTCTGAAAGTAAATATGAGTTGAACGATGGATGCAAATTTATGTAACAAAAAAATAGAACAAGAAGTTATGAGAATATGTTTTTCTTTTAAAGGGGTTCAGCTGAGGAATAGTGATAACACTGGGTTACAAAAAAATGTTTTTTTCAAAGTTGTCTAGATTATTTCAACTGAATTCGGACCATTTTGCAGCGCTAGATCCAAAACTGACATCTGTTTTTCTCAGTCAGGTCAGGTTTTTTTGCTAATTTGATTTTGAAAAATTTGATCTTCTCACAAAATATAATCATTAATACCAAAATCAGATTGGTAAGCACACTTTATGAAACTTGTGACTTGATTCCTGTTAGGTACAATGGTGTATTCAGTGCAGATGTAGCAGAATACGTCAGGCTTATTTTTGCCAGATCTTCTAGTCGAAGCCATTTCATTCACCTGTAATATTAAAAAAAACATTCATCATAAATTGGCAAAAGTCAAATCTTCAGAACTCGTTTATTGCAAGAAATAAGAAAGAATTTTGTATCATATGATGTGAAAATGCCCATAAATGTAAGCAAAAATGTTCAAAAGCCAATATGTAGCATAGTTCAGAAAGTTGACCTGATCGAGCAAAATGAATGTGATTTTTGGATTCAGCACCAAAATGATCCTAAATCAGCTCAAAAAACTGAAACAATACATTTGTTGTTGACCAGTGAAATTAAAAACGTAAGCAGTGGACTTCCTTTGTTATATTAAAAAAAAAAAAAACATCATATGCATCTATATTTGAGACTTACAGCTGTAATTGTCAAAAAAAAAACATATGTAATTTTTTCTTTCTACTTGACACCATGTATTGTGTAGCTTGAGCTGTAAAGTAGGCGGGCCGGAGCTTTTTTCAGTCCAGTTGTATCAGTTCACTCTTCTGTTTTTTTAAAAATGCATATATGACTGAAAAAAATAAAACTAAACAGAATAGTTCAGTCTAGTTCTCCAGGTTTGTTTAGCTGCGGTCGATGGTGGTGTGTGTGTGTGTGTGTGTGTGTGTGTGTTGGGGGGGTGTTTGACAGACAGGTAGATTGGGTGGGGGTGGGGTGGACTGTCATGGAGGTCACGGCGTCCTGGCGTGCCTCTGTCACACTCAGGTCCCGCCCTCCCCAGGGACGCCGCTGCCACAGGGCCAGAGCAGCAGAGTGAGTGACAGCTCCTTCAGACGTCTCCCACTGCACTCCCCTGCAGACGCAGCGGCACAGCCCACAGGATACTGGTCGTAAAAACACCAAACCCATATTTCCTGCCGCTGCCTGTACGTCAGGCCTGGAGTGCATTTTCCAGCAGTTTCTTGCGAGCTGTAAAAGCTGTCATTGCCTCGGCGCTGCTCCCATAAACATGAACGCTTTGAGCTAAAGCAAGCAGCCGGGCATGCAGCGCAGAGCCACGGGGGGGGGGGGGGGGGGGGTCTGGATGCTCCCCCCTGCACAGTAACTCTGTGGTCTGTGTCAGATAAGACCCATACGAGTGAAGTGAAATATTTAATGCATGTGTAGACCCACTAGTAATAAGTATAAACATTACACGAGTAGGGCTGAAGAAAATATCAGTTCTGCAGTATATCGCGATATTTCATTTCACAATACTGTATCGATATTCAAAAATAGTACTGTATCGATATTTTTAGGTATTTATTCAAATGCAGATATTGTGGGGGTTCATTTTAGTTTTTGTTTTTTGTTTATATTTTACTTATTCTTATTTCACACTCTTTTATTCAATAATGTTTGTTCCTTTGTTGGAATTGAACTTAAATCCTGTTCTGGTGTTAGTTCTGAACGAATAGAATCTGAACTTTTGAACAGGGTCTGAAACTGGAATGTCTGTAAAACAGAATTTCAGTTCAAATCTGTCAAATAAACAGTGAACATTCTGTTAAATTACAGATTTTTTTCACAGTGCACTCGTCTGTTTCCTATAACTGTCTGTGGTCTGCGTCAGATAAGGACACCAGTGAAGTGACTGGACAGATTTGGTCTTTTATGTGTCGGTGCTGTTTGTTCCAGCTGTTCAGTAAGTGGATGTTTCCGTTTCCACTGAGGCGGGTGTACAGCGTGGCGGTGGCGGTGGCGGTGGTGCAGAGGCATGTGCAGCTCATACGTGTGGTTTCCTCCACTGGATGACCAGGAGGTTCAGAGCAGAGGCTGGGTTTGGTGGTGTTCAGTCCATCTGAAATACAGCTTTAAAGCAGGTCATCTGTGGAAATAAACCTGGACAGATGGCTCCTCTCAGTCAGGGGGCGGACCTCTGTTCCCCCACTGACGAAGATTTACTACTGGGTTTGATGTGAAAAAGACCAAATGACATTATGTCTATAAATAATGACAACTTCAAATTTTTGTCTTTGTTTTAGTGCAAAAAACAACATTAAATTATGAAAATATTTACATTTACAAACTCTCCTGTACCAATAAAATGTGAATAACCTGAACAAATATGAACAACCTGAAATGTCTAAAGAAAATTCAGCCCAATTTGAACTCTTTTCTTCCTGTTCCTCAGTGTTTAGTGTCTTTGTAGATGTGATCCAGAATGTACATGGACTAATGAGAAGTGGAGGCAGCATGTTGTTAAAATTGCACTGATTTTTCTTAAGAAATTTCAGTTTTTTCAGGTAATTCGCATTTTTTTGTTTGGATAATTTATAAAAGTAAGTATTTTCATCATTTAATAGGTTTTTTGCACTAAAACAGAGACAAAAATTTGGATTTGTCATCACACTGGGTTACAAAAAAATGTTTTTTCCAAGTTGTCTAGGTTTTTTCAACTGAATTCGGACCATTTTGCAGCGCTAAATCCAAAAATGACATCTGTTTTTCTCAATCAGGTCAGGTTTTTTTGCTAATTTGATTTTGAAAAATTTGATCTTCTCACAAAATTGATTACATTTTTGTGACTTTATAAGTTGATTTTTTATATACAGGGTGGGGAAGCAAAATGTACAATGAACATTTAGTTGTTTTTTCTCAGCAGACACTACGTCAGTTGTTTTGAACCCAAACATATACTGATGTCATAATCATACCTAACACTATTATCCATACCTTTTCACAAACTTTTGCCCATATGAGTAATCAGGAAAGCAAACGTCAAAGAGTGTGTGATTTGCTGAATGCACTCGTCACACCAAAGGAGATTTCCAAAATAGTTGGAGTGTCCATAAAGACTGTTTATAATGGAAAGAAGAGAATGACTATGAGCAAAACTATTACCAGAAAGTCTGGAAGATACTATTAAAGAAGAATGGGAGAAGTTGTCACCCCAATATTTGAGGAACACTTGCGCAAGTTTCAGGAAGCGTGTGAAGGCAGTTATTGAGAAAGAAGGAGGACACATAGAATAAAACATTTTCTATTATGGACATTTTCTTGTGGCAAATAAATTCTCATGACTTTCAATAAACTAATTGGTCATACACTGTCTTTCAATCCCTGCCTCAAAATATTGTACATTTTGTTTCCCCACCCTGTAGTTCTCACCCAAAATAGGTTTTAAGAGAAAAAAAAATCATTTTCTAACAGGATTCCTGTTAGGTCCAATGGTGTATTCAGCGCAGATGGAGCAGAATATGTCAGGCTTATTTTTGTAAGATCTTCTAGTCGAAGCCATTTCATTCACCTGTAATATTAAAAAAACAATCATAAATCGGCAAAAGTAAAATCTTCAGAACTCGTTTATTGCAAGAAATATGAAAGAATTTAGTATCATATGATGTGAAAATGCCCATAAATGTAAGCAAAAATGTTCAAAAGCCAATATGTAGCATAGTTCAGAAAGTTGACCTGATTGAGCAAAATGAATGTGATTTTTGGATTCAGCACCAAAATGATCCTAAATCAGCTCCAAAAACTGAAACAATACATTTGTTGTTGACCAGTGTCATTTATGGGTTGTTGTGTTCTTATTGGACTGGTCCGGCCCACTGCAGATCAAATCGGGCTGAATTTGGCCCCTGAAAGAAAATGAGTGTGCGACCTCTGCTGTAAAACCTGTTCAAGTCATTGATTTTGCAGATTAATGTTTGTCTGAGAGGAAACGGAGCCTCATAGTCACAAAGCAGACGAGCGGCATGAGGGTGTTTTCCTGGAGTGGGTTCACTGAAAGCTCATATTTTCTGTGTTATCGCAGACGTAAATCCTTAGCAGACACTTGAGTTCAGCTCTTCTTCAGCCGCCGTTCAGAGTGGGACTGAATGGATGCTAAGTGCTTCAGAATGGATGGAGCGCTTCATAGTGTCATGTCTTTGTGTTCTGTTCATCAGTATCTGCCGAGCTGCATCTGTCGCTCAGGTAAATGTTGTGTTGGATTAGACAAATGAAAACAGACAAAGTGAACGCCGTCCCCGGGGATCGACGCGCTGACTGGAGACGTAATTAGACAAACTGTTAACGAAGGCTCATGTCTGTGAGGCTTTAAGGATTCATTTTGTTTGTGTGTGATGTGGGTTTATGTTTACACTGGTTTTAAAGTTGTTTGCAACACTTATCCATTAATGCAAAGGTGTCAAACATACGGCCCACGGACCAAACCTGACCCTCCAAAATGTCCAGTCCGGCCCATGGGCTGAATTTTGAGGATTTTAACCCTTTCATGCATGAATTATGTGAACCTTTGTCAAGATTTTTTTCTTGAGTGTTTTTATTCCTCCTTAGGCATGAAACAAAAAATTGCGCTTGAGGTTTTTTTTTTTGTTTTTTTTTTCATGTAGTTACAGAAATGTCCATGCATTTAATTTTTGAAGTAAAGAAACATGTTTAAAACCCAATATCAGAAAGTGAGACAAAAACAATGAAATGAAAACATTTTAATCCTGCTAATCTGATGTTTTCTCACATTGTAACATATTCTAATGCTAGTTATGACTCACTTCATGTAGACAATATGCTAAAAAAAAAAAAAAAAAAAAGAAACTTTTTGTCTCACAAATAACAATTGATTTCCACTCAAACATGTTAGTGCAGATCAGGTTTATCTAGAACACCAAAGTTACAGTGGTGGTCTGAATGTCAGCGTATGAGATGATGCATAAGTGTCCACTGTGTTGGCTGATATGGAACTGAAACAACAAAAACCCATGAATATACAAGAGAACAGCTGGAGAACTGTCCACTGGAGTGTCCACTGTGCATGAAAGGGTTAAACTGAAGATACTGTTGTGTCAAATCTTCAGGGCCACAGGTGGTCGATATCTTTGGTCTCTTTTGGAATTCTTCCACACTATATTTCAGAAACTTCTATCTTTATAGCTCTGTCTAAGCTCTGTTGAATAAATGCACACAGTCGAGGCAAAAGTCGGAGATCGAGCGGAATTCGAGCCGCGTGAAGTGTTTATTCTTACACAAAATAAACACTGAGTTGAAATCTGCAGAAGCAACTGATTTTTCACTCTGGGAGACCATTTTTATATTGTCAAAAGTAGGTTTAGCTACAAACCATACCCATTTTTTATCGTATTTTGAACATTATCCCTCTGGTATCCCATCCACCAAGGCCCTTATTAAACACCAGGTGTGTCTTTTTGGCACACTTGTGGAATAATGTCAAATGTTTTTAATTCTTTTACACTTTTTTCTATTTCATCAACTTGAGCCGTAAATAAAAATACCAAATACTCAATAATTGTCACATTTTTAACCCTTTAAATGCTGTTTGTAATGTAAACAAACCATTTTTTTGGATGAAAAAAGACAAAATAATTTTTTTTTCAATGTACTACATAAAAAGTGGATCACATATTATTAGATTTTTTCATCCTGGCATATGTCAGTGATTAACTCCAACACTGGTTAATTTGCATTATTATTTTTGGCACAAGGTCAAATATTCAAAAATACTAGCATCTGTCCCCAAGTGTGCGTAAAATGCACACCTATAAATCAAAACATTAAATATTATGTATTGATTTATTTTTCTGCTCTAATTTGATTTTATTTTTGTAAATCCAGCTCAGCCCTAATCATACAGATCAAATGTTAGAAATAGTGCGTTTTATGCACACTGGGCAGACAGATGCTAGTCTGGTCGTTTTCTTTTGTTTACAATGTGCACATTTGAGTTGGTGGCCAGAATTTTAAAGATCATGCAAAATGAACAACTTTTGAATTCTAACCTTATTTAAATTGTGAAAAATAATATGAAGTTTTTTAAAATGAAGTGCAAAGTGTGCCTAAAAGGCACACCTGGATACCAGAGGGTTAATGGGAGATTTTTCTTCCTCAGTGAGATGTGAAGAAAATAGATGGTTAATTGTGGTAGAAAATTATTATTTACAGTCGGAGCAGGAAAAATTTGTTAGAAATTTAGAGGTAGAACATTTAAAATGAGTCAAAACAAAATCAGTGTTCAATCAATCAATCAACCTTTATTTATAAAGCGCTTTTCATGCACAGATGCAACACAAAGTGCTTTACAGAATTAAAAACAATTACACAATAAAAACAGAAAAACAATTACAAAGAAAACCCCTCCCTCCCACCCTCCATACTAGACACGCACACACACACACACACACACACACACACACACACACACACACACACACACACTTACACACACACACACACACACACACACAACAGGGAGACATGGCATGGAATGTTGGGAGAAATGAAGTAGAATCCAACTCTGGTGCATTTAGAAGCAAATATAACAATTTAAACCAAACTGGTTTTAGATTTTAATAGTGCTGTTCTATTAATGTGAAGTGTCTTGCCCAAGGACACAATGGCACATGACTAGGACAGAGTGGGATTCAAACCACCAACCCTTTGGTTATTGGACAACCTGCTCTACCTCCTATTCTGACATTAGTCATTATTGCTTCGTATCCCAGACCCCTGTTAGAAAAGAAACACCTGAATTCCACGTGTCCCATTACTTTTGTCTGTATAGTGCACAGGTGTCAAACATGTGGCCCGGGGGCCAAATCCGGCCCGCCAAAGGGTCCTATCCGGCCCGCAGAATGAATTTGTGAAAAATTGCAAAAAAAATTACACTGAAGATATTAACAATCAATAGTGTCCAAATCATTTTAAACAAAAGTTGCTTGTTTTTTGTTTTTTTTTTTGTTTTGTTTTTTGCATATTATCTCCATGCAGGTATGTTAAAATGTGAGAAAACATCAGATTAGCAGCATTAAAAAGGTTTTTATTTCATAGTTTTCACATAGTATATCAGTTATTACATGTTTCTTTGCTTCTAAAATTAAACGCAGGGTGTCCAGTTGAGTGAACATTTTTGTAATTCCATGAAATATAGGTTCATAAAAAATCAATTGCATTGGGTTTTTTTTCATGCCTAATGAGGAATAAAAACACTCCGGAAAAAAATCTTGATTAAGGCTTTCATAACACTGGGTTACAAAAAATGTTTTTTCCAAGTTGTCTAGGTTTTTTCAGCTGAATTGGGACCATTTTGCACCGCTAAATCCAAAAATGACATCTGTTTTTCTCAATCAGGTCAGGTTTTTTTGTTAATTTGATTTTGAAAAATTTGATCTTCTCACAAAATATAATCATTAATACCAAAATCAGATTGGTAAGCACACTTTATGAAACTTGTGACTTGATTCCTGTTAGGTACAATGGTGTATTCACCGCAGATGGAGCAGAATACGTCAGGCTTATTTTTGCAAGATCTTCTAGTCGAAGCCATTTCATTCACCTGTAATATTAAAAAAAACATTCATCATAAATTGGTAAAAGTCAAATCTTCAGAATTAGTTTATTGCAAGAAATATGAAAGAATTTAGTATCATATGATGTGAAAATGCCCATAAATGTAAGCAAAAATGTTCAAAAGCCAATATGTAACATAGTTCAGAAAGTTGACCTGATTGAGCAAAATGAATGTGATTTTTGGATTCAGCACCAAAATGATCCTAAATCAGCTCAAAAAACTGAAACAATACATTTGTTGTTGACCAGTGTCATTCATGCATGAAAGGGTTAAACCACACTTTTCTGACGGTCGTCGAGTGGAATCGATTGCATATTTGCGTCGGCCGTCTCCACCTGCGCTCTGGCGTCGCTGATCACAGGCCGGTCGTCGTCCTGGATCTGAAGCGTTGGATGAGGTGTGAAAGGTGTGAAAGCAGACAGATGGTGTGGAAACCTCAGACTGATCCGTGTCATACTGAGAGAAAGTTGAAGGTTGGAAACTGTCTTGTTAGCGCCCACAACAGCCTCGCTCTCCTTCCTTTTTGTAACTAATTAGTTCTCGGCGGTCTGAGCGGATTTCCTCGTTGCCGTTCTCTTTGACTGGCAGACGTGGAGATGCCGCCGCCTGTTCTCCTGTTTATTTATTCCACGCTTGCGTCTGCTTCGGTTTATTTCACAGCACAAGTGGGTTGAAATCACAGCAGTGTAAACACGCTCGACTGTGTAAAACATATTCACTTCAGTTTCAGAAGACAAATCAAACCGTAGTGGAGTGACCGAGGGCGCCATGGCGACCGTGAACTCCAACGGTTTGACTTCTTCCACATTGTTCAGCTCTTTGGTATTCGGTGTTTTTATTCAACCACAAAGTAAAAAAAAAAAAAACCTTCACTGAAAGAAGCCATTTGACCTGCGTTGTCGTGTGTGAACTGTTGGATGAGTGGGCAGAATAATGTAGAAACCCATCCAACAAATGTTTTTCTAAATGCACTCACCTTTAGCGGCTCCGCTCGTTGTTATCTTTTGTTATTACCCAGAAACAGTCAAAGCCAGTAAATGCCAAAGCGTGGCCGTTTGTGCGTCCTGTGCGTTCAGAGGCGGTCGAGGACTTTAATTGGCTTCGATTCCAGAGATAATGTGATGTCACACACGCAGTTTGTGTCATTTTCCAGAAGTGGTTTTAACTGTGATGAAGGTTGAAGAGCTCGGGCTGATGTTGATGAGCTTCGTACGGGTTCACGCGGCAGCGGCGGCGGATCCTCTGAACCGAGTCGGGATCTGAGTCCAGTCCGGTCCGACAGGATGGACATGATCGAATATGGACGTAAATCTGTCTCATCAGATTTTGAATAAAAACAGCCAGTGAATTTCTAGCACTGATTTTTTTTTGCACTGAAATTAAGGATCTGAATTTTTTGTCTCCCAATTTTACTATGTTCATAAATTTCGAATAATAAATTTAGATGCAAAAAATTCAGAAGCAAAAAATTCTGATGCAAAAAATTCAGAAGCAAAAAATTCACATGCAAAAAATTTCAGATGCAAAAAAATTCAGAAGTAAAATTCAGATGCAAAAATTCAGAAGTAAAATTCAGATGCAAAAATTTTGATACAAAAAATTCAGACGCAAATAATTCAGAAGCAAAAAATTCTGATGCAAAAATTCAGAAGTAAAATTCAGATGGAAAAATTCAGAAGTAAAATTCAGATGGAAAAATTCTGATGCAAAAAATTCTGATGCTAAAAATTCAGACGCAAATAATTCAGATGCAAAAAATTCAGATGCAAAAATTCTCATGCAAAAAATTAAGACGCAAATAATTCAGAAGCAAAAAATTCTGATGCAAAAATTCAGATGCAAAAATTCTGATGCAAAAAATTCTGATGCAAAAAATTCAGACGCAAAAAATTCAGAAGCAAAAAATTCTGATGCAAAAAATTCAGATGCAAAAATTCAGATGCAAAAATTCTGATGCAAAAAATTCTGATGCAAAAAATTCAGACGCAAATAATTCAGAAGCAAAAAATTCTGATGCAAAAATTCAGAAGTAAAATTCCGATGCAAAAATTCTGATGCAAAAAATTCTGATGCAAAAAATTCAGACGCAAATAATTCAGAAGCAAAAAATTCTGATGCAAAAATTCTGATGCAAAAAATTCAGACGCAAATAATTCAGAAGCAAAAAATTCTGATGCAAAAAATTCAGACGCAAATAATTCAGAAGCAAAAAATTCAGATGCAAAAATTCAGATGCAAAAATTCAGATGCAAAAAATTCAGACGCAAAAAATTCAGAAGCAAAAAATTCTGATGTAAAAAATTCCGATGCAAAAATTCTGATGCAAAAACTTCTGATGCAAAAAATTCAGACGCAAATAATTCAGAAGCAAAAAATTCTGATGCAAAAATTCAGAAGTAAAATTCAGATGCAAAAATTCTGATGCAAAAAATTCAGACGCAAATAATTCAGATGCAAATAATTCAGAAGCAAAAAATTCTGATGCAAAAATTCAGAAGTAAAATTCCGATGCAAAAATTCTGATGCAAAAAATTCAGACGCAAATAATTCAGAAGCAAAAAATTCTGATGCAAAAATTCAGATGCAAAAATTCAGATGCAAAAATTCAGACGCAAAAAATTCAGAAGCAAAAAATTCTGATGCAAAAAATTCAGATGCAAAAATTCAGATGCAAAAATTCTGATGCAAAAACTTCTGATGCAAAAAATTCAGACGCAAATAATTCAGAAGCAAAAAATTCTGATGCAAAAATTCAGAAGTAAAATTCAGATGCAAAAATTCTGATGCAAAAAATTCAGACGCAAATAATTCAGAAGCAAAAAATTCTGATGCAAAAAATTCTGGCGCAAAAAATTTAGACGCAAAAAATTCAGAGGCAAAAAATTCAGAGGCAAAAAATTCAGAAGCAAAAAATTCAGGTTCTGGATTCTGATCCAGTAAGTCAGTTTTTCCATTTTGAACATTTGCCAGACGCTCTGGTACCAGTCCTCTGTTGCCGGTGCAGTTGGCTTTAACCTCCTTCTTGTCATAGATTTCTTGCTGGCTGCTAAAAGCGCCTGGAATCGTTTAGTATCCTCCCTCTGTTCTAGTACTGAGACATCACCAAGATACAGATTTACCCAGTTAGAGGTAATATGAACCTTGAAGACCGACGTTAAAGTCCTGTGAATATCCCTCTAGTATTGGTGCATGTTGGTTCAGTCCCAGAACACATGATCATGATGGGCCTCCTTTGATCCACACTGTGTCCAACGCTCAGAAGAACCACCTCTGGATTTACCCTGATGGGGGGTCGGAAAAATCTAACCACACTTTTCCAACTATGCTCTCTCCATTCGAACGAATTTGTAGAAGACCACTGAAACTGACAGATTTCTTCCCCTTTCTCATCCAAAATTCTTACTCCCGCTTCCTTTTCCCATTTATGTTTTATATGAACAGTATTATCATTTCTTGACATCATTATCCCTCTGGTACCCCGTCCACCAAGGCCCTTATTAAACACCAGGTGGGCCTTTTTGGAACACTTGTGGAATAATGTCAAAAAATTTTTCATACAGTTTGTTTTTAATTTTTTTACACTTTTTTCTATTTCATCAACTTGAGCCGTAAATAAAAATACCAAATACTCAATAATTGTCACATTTTTTTAACCCTTTAAATGCTGTGTTTGTAATGGAAACAAACCATTTTTTTGGATGCATAAAACACACAAAAAAATTTTTTTTTCAATATACTACATAAAAAGTGGATCACATATTATTAGATTTTTTCATCCTGGCATATGTCAGTGATTAACTCCAACATCGGTTAATTTGCATTATTATTTTTGGCACTAGGTCAAATGTTCAAAAATACTAGCATCTGTCACCAAGTGTGCATAAAATGCACACCTATAAATCAAACTATTAAATATTATATTTTGATCTATTTTTCTGCTCTAATTTGATTTTATTTTTGTAAATCCAGGTCAGTCCTAATCATACAGATCAAATAATCATTCATTTTACATTTTTTTAACCCTTTAAACGATCTCTTTTCATCATGATGTCACTACATTTTTTGATGCAAAAAAACACAAAATATTTTGGGTTTTTTTTTTCCCAAAATACTACATAAAAATTGGATTACATATAGGGTGGGGAAGCAAAATGTACAATGAACATTTAGTTGTTTTTTCTCAGCAGGCACTACGTCAGTTGTTTTGAACCCAAACATATACTGATGTCATAATCATACCTAACACTATTATCCATACCTTTGCAGAAACTTTTGCCCATATGAGTAATCAGGAAAGCAAACGTCAAAGAGTGTGTGATTTGCTGAATGCACTCGTCACACCAAAGGAGATTTCAAAAATAGTTGGAGTGTCCATAAAGACTGTTTATAATGGAAAGAAGAGAATGACTATGAGCAAAACTATTACCAGAAAGTCTGGAAGATACTATTAAAGAAGAATGGGAGAAGTTGTCACCCCAATATTTGAGGAACACTTGTACAAGTTTCAGGAAGCGTGTGAAGGCAGTTATTGAGAAAGAAGGAGGACACATAGAATAAAACATTTTCTATTATGGACATTTTCTTGTGGCAAATAAATTCTCATGACTTTCAATAAACTAATTGGTCATACACTGTCTTTCAATCCCTGCCTCAAAATATTGTACATTTTGCTTCCCCACCCTGTATTATCTGATTTTTTCATCCTGTCAATGATTAACAGCAACATGAACAGCGTTAATAACTTAATTTAGCCCCTCCCCTCTCAAATGAAGCCCAGATCTCAGTAAAAGCAGGAGTTCTGCCTTAAAGGCTTTGGATCAAAGACAGTGGTTCTAATGTTAGACATTGTGCATTTTATGCACACTTGGCAGACAGATGCTAGTCTGGTCATTTTCTTTTGTTTACAAAGTGCACATTTGAGTTGGTGGACAGAATTTTAAAGATCATGCACAAATGAACAACTTTTGAATTCTAACCTTATTTAAATTGTGAAAAATTATATGAAGTTTTTTAAGACGAAGTGCAAAGTGTGCGTAAAAAGCACACCCGGATACCAGAGGGTTAACACATTATACAGCTGAGACATGGCCCTCTTTAGTGTGGAGCTGTGAGCTTGTTTTAAGATGTTGGCAGAGGTTGTTTCTTTGGTTTAATCCTGTGGACGGTGGATCATGTGGAATGTGACTGAGCAGGTCTGAATGAGCGGTGGCAGATCCACGGCGTCGCCTTTAAGCGTCTGTCTCCTCCACTGTGGATGTGGACAGCGTCCTATTACCAACAGGACCAACCTCTGTGATCTCCTCTTACACTTTGAGCTTTAACGCCATCGAATGAAAAACGCCACTGACGATCCTTGGAGATTTGAATAACTGATCACAGACGGAACGTTTAGATGTTGTGTTTTTAAGCCTTGGGAGGAAAAGAGGGTTTTTAATTGGCCTAACGGAGCCGCTCTTTCACCGCTTCAGCGTCCGCTCATCATTTATTGATTTTCTTTAATTATCGTCGCTGTGTGAATGATCTGAAGTGAGCGGTTCGGATCACACATCATTAGTACCTTTTAGACGCCGCTGTGGATGTCAGAGACGTCCAAGTTGAACCAAATGAACATTCTTTTTCTTTTTCTTTTTTTTTTCAGATGCAAAAACTCAGATCCAAAAAACTGAGATGCAAAAATTCAGATGCAAGAAATTCAGACGCAAAAATTTCAGATGCAAAAAATTCAGAACCAAGAAATTCAGAAGCAAAAAATTCAGACGCAAAAAATTCAGAACCAAAAAATTCAGAAGCAAAAAATTCAGATGCGAAAAATTCAGACGCAAAAAATTCAGATGCGAAAAATTCAGACGCAAAAAAATTCAGACGCAAAAAATTCAGACGCAAGAAATTCAGACACAAAAAATTCAGATGCAAAAAATTCAGAAGCAAAAAATTCAGATGCGAAAAATTCAGACGCAAAAAAATTCAGACGCAAAAAATTCAGACACAAGAAATTCAGACACAAAAAATTCAGACGCAAGAAATTCAGATGCAAAAAATTCAGATGCAAAAAAATTCAGACGCAAAAAATTCAGATGCATGAATTTATTGATATACTGTGTGAGAACTATGAAATAAAAACATTTTTAATGCTGCTAATCTGATGTTTTCTCACATTTTTACATACTCTAACACTAGATATCACTCATTTCATGGAGATGATATGCAAATTTAAAAAAAAAACTCACAAAAACCCCTGTTAATTACAGTCTAATCACAATTACCAATTTTTTTTTTACTCTCAAACATGTTAGTGCAGATCACGTTTATCTAGAACAGCAAAGTTACAGTAATGGTCTGAACTGCAGTCTATGGGATGGTGCATAGGCGTCCACTGTGTTGGCTGATATGGAACTAAAACAACAAAACCCATGAATATACAAGAGAACAGCTGGAGAACAACTGTCCACTGGAGTGACCACTGGAGTGACCACTGTGCATGAAAGGGTTAAAATATTAGACATTATGTAGATGCATCAAATGTGACAATAATTAGTAGACAGAATGAATTATGACAAAAAACAACATCTAAACAATACCAAAACAGAGTAGGGTGGAGGTGT
This sequence comes from Sphaeramia orbicularis, assembly GCF_902148855.1. Taxonomy (NCBI): domain Eukaryota; kingdom Metazoa; phylum Chordata; class Actinopteri; order Kurtiformes; family Apogonidae; genus Sphaeramia; species Sphaeramia orbicularis. The sequence continues at coordinate 53,843,407 of NC_043970.1, read as the reverse complement.
GAGAGATCAGTCTGAAGGCAGTGTTTGTAAAGACTGAAAGTAATCTAAAAAAGACTGACCATTTATTTAAAAAAAAATTTAGTTGAGGATCCTTGTAGTGAGAGTCTAATCTTTTCTAATTTAAGAAAAAAACATCTCATCCTTAAGCCAAAGTGACTAATGAACATTCTTAATCCACGGCAGGTCATAGCAACAAGTTCTGCGATACGTAACGAAGGACTGAATGAGCATCAGTGCAGTTTAATGATCTTCTTTCTGTACCCAGTTGCTAAGCAACCTGCACCATTCTGTCTGAAGCCACGGCGTCCCAACAGAACCATCACGTCATTGGTCTGGAGAGCAGACGACCGATTGAAGGGAACGCGACGCCACGGGGCTTCGACGACTCTTCATTTACACATGCGCCGATCTGAAGGTTGTGCACACGCTCAGTACGGATCGGCGCTTTAGGATCCGCGAGTCGTGATAATACGAACAGAATCGCCTCCGGCCCCGGTGATCAGAGCGCGAACAAGTGAGCGTAGTGTTAGAGGAGGCTGAGCCCAGAGTGGAGCCTGAGGGGTTAATCCAACAGCCGACGGACGGTGAAGAGGCGCTGAGTCCACCTGTGGTCACATGTCATTAAACAAACACTGGAGGAGGAGAAGAAGCAAAAGGAGACACAGCAGGACGAGTCTGTCCTCCTGGAAACACTGAGAAGAAGACAAACGCACTGAAGACGTTACCCACAATGCACTCTGTCCACCAGACAGTTTAGAGCTGGGGATGGAGGTGAGGGAGAACAAGGAGAACAGGGAGAACGAGGAGAACAGGGAGAACGAGGAGAACAGGGAGAACAAGAACAGAGGAGAACAAGAACAGGGAGAATAAGGAGAACAGGGAGAACAAGAACAGGGATGGGAGGAAGAGGATGGAAAACGGAGAGAATGAGGAGAACAAGTAGAACAGGGAGAACAAGGAGAGTAAGAACAGGGAGAACAAGAACAGGGAGAATAAGAACAGAGGAGAACAAGAACATGGAGAACAGGGATGGGAGGGAGAAGACGGAGAACGTGGCGAACGAGAACAGGGAGAAGAATGTGAATGGGTAGAACAGTGAAGGGAGGGGAGGCACAGCTTGAGTGAAATCAAGCATCTCTGTTTCTTTTCTCCACAGATCCCAGGAGGAGTGTGTGTTCCTTCTGTTGTGGTTGTTCAGGCTCCACCACACACAAAACACACACAAAACACACACAAGACACACACAAAACACACACAAAACACACACTAAACACACACAAGACACACACAAAACACACACAAGACACACACAAAACACACACAAAACACACACAAAACACACACAAGACACACACAAAACACACACAAAACACACACAAAACACACACAAAACACACACAAAACACACACTAAACACACACAAGACACACACAAAACACACACAAAACACACACAAAACACACACAAGACACACACAAAACACACACTAAACACACACAAGACACACACAAAACACACACAAGACACACACAAAACACACACAAGACACACACAAAACACACACAAAACACACACAAAACACACACAAAACACACACAAAACACACACTAAACACACACACGACACACACAAGACACACACAAAACACACACAAGACACACACAAAACACACACAAAACACACACAAGACACACACAAAACACACACAAGACACACACAAAACACACACAAAACACACACAAGACACACACAAGACACACACAAAACACACACAAAACACACACAAACACACACAAAACAGCCTAAAAACACACACAAAACACACACAAAACACACACAAAACACACACAAAACACACACAAGACACACACAAAACACACACAAAACACACACAAGACACACACAAAACACACACAAGACGCACACAAGACACACACAAAACACACACAAAACACACACAAAACACACACAAAACACACACAAAACACACACAAGACACACACAAAACACACACAAAACACACACTAAACACACACAAAACAGCCTAAAAACACACACAAAACACACACAAAACAGCCTAAAAACACACACAAAACACACACTAAACACACACAAAACACACACTAAACACACACTAAACACACACAAAACAGCCTAAAAACACACACTAAACACACACAAAACACACACAAAACACACACAAGACACACACAAGACACACCAAAACACACACAAAACACACACAAGACACACACAAAACACACACAAGACGCACACAAGACACACACAAAACACACACAAAACACACACAAAACACACACAAGACACACACAAAACACACACAAAACACACACAAGACACACACAAAACACACACAAAACAGCCTAAAAACACACACAAAACACACACTAAACACACACAAGACACACACAAAACACACACTAAACACACACAAAACAGCCTAAAAACACACACTAAACACACACAAGACACACACAAAACACACACAAAACACACACTAAACACACACAAAACAGCCTAAAAACACACACTAAACACACACAAAACACACACTAAACACACACAAAACACACAAAACACACACAAAACACACAAAACACACACAAAACAGCCTAAAAACACACACTAAACACACACAAAACACACAAACACACACAAACAGCCTAAAAACACACACAAAACACACAAAACACACACAAAACACACACAAACAGCCTAAAACACACACAAAAACACACACAAAACACACAAAACACACACAAAACGCACACAAAACACACACAAAACAGCCTAAAAACACACACAAAACACACAAAACACACACAAAACACACATAAAACAGCCTAAAAACACACACAAAACACACACTAAACACACACAAAACAGCCTAAAACACACACTAAACACACACAAAACACACACTAAACACACACAAACACACAAACACACACAAAACACACAAACACACACAAAACAGCCTAAAAACACACACTAAACACACACAAAACACACAAAACACACACAAACAGCCTAAAAACACACACAAAACACACAAAACACACACAAAACACACACAAAACAGCCTAAAAACACACACAAAACACACACAAAACACACAAAACACACACAAAACGCACACAAAACACACACAAAACAGCCTAAAAACACACACAAAACACACAAAACACACACAAAACACACATAAAACAGCCTAAAAACACACACAAAACACACACAAGACACACACAAAACAGCCTAAAACACACACAAAACACACAAAACACACACAAAACACACACAAAACAGCCTAAAAACACACACAAACACACACAAAACACACACAAAACGCACACAAACACACACAAAACAGCCTAAAAACACACACAAAACACACAAAACACACACAAAACACACATAAAACAGCCTAAAAACACACACAAAACACACACAAGACACACACAAAACAGCCTAAAAACACACACAAAACACACAAAACACACATAAAACAGCCTAAAAACACACACAAAACACACACAAGACACACACAAAACAGCCTAAAAACACACACAAAACACACACAAAACACACACAAAACACACACAAGACACACACAAAACAGCCTAAAAACACACACAAAACACACACAAAACACACACAAGACACACACAAAACAGCCTAAAAACACAGCATTTGAAGACAACAATGGACACAAATGAGCTCCATAAGGTTCTGGGAGGATGGAGTCCACAGTTTGTACCCTGTGTTCATATTCAGGTTTTCCATACATTCAACTGTAAACACATGTCCAGGGTTCAAAGGTCACCTCTGATCATCTGTCAGTAGACTGAAGCCTTCCCTCTTCCACATCCATGGACTGAACCTGAACAGTGTGTGTCATGAACCTCTGTGTCATTTTCAGGTTGGGTTTGAATCTAAACACGTTCAGTTGACGGTTCGAGTCCATCCCAGTCCACATGAGCAGAAGTGATGTCACTGGTGCAGACGCATGTTCAGTGGCAGAAGAAAACAAGCAGAGTTCAGATGGAGTCCAGGCCGAGGTTCCAATAGTTTGGGATTTGTCATTATAGTTCAGTTTCATTTAGTTTTGACTTTTTTTTTCTCTGTTTCAGTTCATTTTAATTCGTTTTTAGAGCAGGTTTGGTAGTTTTTATTAGTTTTCCTTTTTTTCTAAATGCTTAGTTTTAGTATTAATTTTAGTTTTGTCGTCTCTTTTCTCTTTTTCTCTGTCGTTGTATTCAAATCAATCCCAGACAGGACTCTGCTGCTTTAGTCTCCATGTTTCCAGGTAGAGTGGGGACCAGAAGACGACTGGAAACCACAAGTGAACACAAGCGACGGCGCAAAAAGTGTCGTATGGTGCTGCTAGCTAAAATTACTAGAGTGAAATAAATCAATTTCGTATCAATCCGACATTGACAAAGATGAAAAAGAAGGGAATTTTATCCATAATTTTTTATATATTTTAGTTAGTTTTGTAAACACACAATACAGTTTCAGTTAGTTATCATTTTTTTCTTTCAATTATAGTTTTTGTTTATTTCAGTTAACAAAAATGTTTTTACAATTCTAGTTTTCATCGTTTCGTTAGTTTTCGTTAACAATAATAACCTTGGTGTGTATGTCAAGGTTTTATTTATTCATTTATTTAATTTATTTAATAGGGACAGCGCATATTAATGAAAATCTACAACAATTGCAGCTGTAAATATGCCAGATTGTAGCAGCAGTGCTAATTTCCATCTGTAGTCCCTAGGCAGGTGACAAGAAAGACGGCTGACAAAAAGGCAAAATATAAGGTTCTAATAGTTTTGGATTTTTCATTATAGTTTAGTTTTATTTAGTTATTTAGTTAGTTTTATTTTAGTTTTTTTCTCTATTTCAGTTTGTTTTAATTAGTTTTTAGAGCAGGTTTGATAGTTTTTATTATTTTTCTTTTTTTTTTTCTAAATGCTTAGTTGTAGTTCAGTTGTAGTTCAGTTGTAGTTCAGTTGTAGTTCAGTGGTCTCTTTTCTCTTCTTCTCTGTGCTCCTATTCAAATCAATCCCAGACAGGACTCTGCTGCTTTAGTCTCCATGTTTCCAGGTAGAGTGGGGACCAGAAGACGACTGGAAACCACAAGTGAACACAAGTGACGGACCCTTAAATATTGTATGGTGCCGCTAGCTAAAATTGCTCAAGTGAAATAAATCAATTTCAACACTGACAAAGATGAAAACTAAGGGAATTTTATCCATAATTTTTATGTTTCAGTTAGTTTTGTAAGCACACAATACAGTTTCCATTATCATTTTTTTCTTTTAATTATAGTTTTTATTTCAGATAATGAAAATTTTTTTTCAATTCTAGTTTTCATCTTTTCGTTAGTTTTCCTTAACGATAATAACCTTGGTCCAGGCTCTGGGATCTGGACAGTTCGGTTGAAATGAATTAAGTTAAATGAGGTATTAGTGTTAGATCATCAAGAGTTCGGTGGGAGTTCTTTCTGTGGAGAAGTGATGATGATGATGATGAAGAACAGTCAGTTGAATTTACTCTGTTCTGTTGTTTTCTTCTTCTGTGGTTAAACTCTTGTAGAGGTTTTATCGCCCTGTACTTAAAACAGCGTATGACGTTCCTCACCAGTTTTTCATCAGGATAATAGGATAATTGCGAATAACAGAAGACAACATAAAGAAATTGTGAAAAACAGAACCTGGCACAGCGTGTTTGATGCCTGAACATGTTTGACTTCAGTTGAATTGTGGGAGGAGAATGAGCATAGTGGGATTTCTAGAGCGCCTACATATGTCTTTGTTGGTAATGTATGAGACGCGGCGCCGAACGCCTGCAGATTAGCTTTTATTGCACTGCCAGGTGATCTTTGTACAATCAATATCGCATTAGTCCCAAATACGACTGACTACAGGCAGAGAAACAAAGCGCTGATCACCTCCATCTCCAGAGTTAAACAGGAGGATAAAATGTTTAGAGCTGGCCAACAATCAAATATTTCTTCTTTATCGTCCCAGTGTTGTTGTGCAGGTTCATTTAAGGTGGCGGCGGCGTTTGTGCCGAACTCGATCCTCCAGCGCTAACGGCTTTGCAAGCATCTGAGCTGAATTACACCACGCTTTACCCCTCATAGCTTCAGTCACTTTCATAGAGTGGAAAAATGCCAGCGTATCCAGTTCCTCATACTGATGAGCTGCTGTTCCTCCTGCCTCCAGCCCCACATCACAGCCATAGCAACAAAAAGAATGTGTCATTGTGGATTCATGCAGGAGGTTAAAATGGAAAAAGACAACACTGAATTATATTAGATGGATTTGTTTTGTTTTTACTGTTAATGTGTGGCGTTGGAGACTAACTCTGTTATCTGGGACGAAATGGACAGAAGAATGTAAACGGACGGTAGGAAGTAGAACACACATGAACACATGATAGTCAGTGTTTCCATGTGCTTTTAGTCTCAGATCAGTCATGTGATCTTGTTTCCAGAGGGATCTATACATCATGTTGTTCAATATAAACACCGTCCAAGCTTTCCTGAACTGTCCACATGTCTGTGACTGTGTGTAATGCACACTACTGTCCTGGTTTATGGGGTTTACATGACGTATATGTCAGGGTAGAGACTGCGATCTGGTAGGATCGGCGATTCTACCAGTAGAAACTCCAATCGTAGTCTCTACCAGTAGAAACTCCAATCGTAGTCTCTACCAGTAGAAACTCCGATCAGAGTCTCTGACCCTAACCCTAACCCGATCGGAGTTTCTACTGGCAGGATCGGAGTTTCTACCAGTAGAGACTACGATCGGGGTCTCTACTGGTAGAATCGTCGATCCTACCAGATCGCAGTCTCTACCCTGATATATACATAAATGTAGACCAGCGTTTTTCAACATAAGGGTCTGGACCCCATGTGAGGTCGCCATGTCAGCATTTAACAGAACTACGTCTGCTGTAAACCAAAACAGCACAGATTTATCTAATGTCAGGTTGAATTAACACGTTAAAAACAGAACAGCAGCAGTGGTGAGTGGCAGCGACACTTATTTATCAGATAGAAGGGTCTAGATCACTGGTTCTGACCTGTTTTGGCTCATGACCCCATTTTAACGTCACAAATTTCTGGCGACCCCAGACATTCAAAACGGAGACTTTTTTTTTTTGGCTAAAATTAATTTGTTTTTGATCATGTAATGGTTTGCTATACCTAATTTTAGAAGACATTTAGTCTATATAATGCAGTGTTTTTCAATATTGGGGTGGGACCCCACATGGAATTTCTAGTAATTGGTAAAAATAAAAACTTACTAATACAAAATATATGGTGAGTTGACAGAGACAATCACAATCCATAACAGGTGTTGACATTGTTTATATATTATTCTGTTATTATTTTACTGGTTCGGCTCACTTCAGATCAAATTTGGCTTAATGTGGCCCCTGAACTAAAATGAGTTTGACAGCCCTGCTTTATATAAATGTAAAATTGCATGTTGGATATATAGTAGGTGTAATTTTTAAAAAGTATTTTACTCAATAAAACCACAGTATTCTGTATTTTTCTTTGTGTGGGTGTGTTTTTCAGTCAAATAAACCCTCATTTTGCAGAACCTGTCCAGTCTTTACTAACAGTGACCGACAGAATCCAATCAGATCTGACCCACCACAGTCACCGTAAACATCCCTGCCTCCTGTTTCGCCAAATGAGTCGTTTGCCTTTTCATCTGTCAGCAATTAGGTGTGAATATTTAAGCCAACAAGGGCAGAATCCATCCCATAATGCCGCTGGTTTTCGGTGGCCTTTAGTTCCTCTTATGCTGTTTGTTCTTCTGTGACGGCGACAGTGGACTCGGTTTCCCCTAACAGTGTTTATTCCAGTTGTCAGACGTATCTGCTATTTGTTTTATGCTGAACTCCTTTTATTCGCGTTGTTTTTAACACATTTGATTCGCTAATACGACACAAACACCAGTTGGTTCCCGTCTTCATGCAGCCGTTAAAGGACCTGCTCTGAGTCTCAGTAATTAACATGAAAACCCGTCTGACGTCTCATGTTTATTTAATCAGCTTAAATGTTGCGGGTCTTCGTGGCTCAGGCTGAATATGTTTGTTTTTCATTAAAGGCAGGAAACACATGCATTTACCAAACCACACACGTCAGCCACAGAAACACATTTTCTGACTAAACCCTTAGATCACAGGTGTCAAACATGCAGCCCGGGGACCAAAACCGACCCGACAAAGTTTCCAATCCGGCCCACACGATGAATTTGTGAAAAATTGCAAAAAATTTCACTTAAGATATTAACAATCACTGGTGTCAAAATCATTTTAATTCAGGTTCCACATACAGACACATACAGTCCAATTAGATTTGAAGTGGGTCAGAACCAGTAAAATATTATCATAACCTATAAATAATGACAACCCCAAATGTTCTCTCTGTTTTTTGGTGTAAAAAAGTGAAATTACATGAAAATAATTACATTACCAAACTATACATTTACAAAAAATGTGAATAACCTGAACAAATATGAACAAATGGAAATATCTTAAGAAAAGTAAATGCAATTTGACCAATATTCTGCCTGTTACTAAAAGTTTTGTGTGATTGTAACGTACATGTGTAAATGATAAACTGATAAATCGAGGCAGAATATTGTTAAAAATGCATTTGTTTTTCTCGAGACAATTCAAGTTGTTCATGTTATTCAGATTTTTAAAATTCATTCAAATTGATAAAACAAAAATCAATCATTAAAGAATATGACATGCTTTTTTTAATGAAGTATATAACAATATTTAGCTTTTATTCTTATAGACCCTATCAAAAGAGAAATTCAGGTTCTCAGGAGAATTGCCGCGTTTTAATTAATCGATAATTTACATCCCTATACAGAACACAACCTCCCCTGGTCATTTTGGCCCTGTAATGCAGGACCGTCAAACTCATTTTGGTTCAGTTCCATATTCAGCCCAATTTGATCTCAAGCAGACCAGACCAGTAAAATAATGACTAAATAACCTATTTGTAATGATAAATGCAAGTTTTTCTTTTTGTTTTAGTACAAAAAACCCCAGTTAAATTATGAAAATATTTACATTTTACAAAAAAGATGTGAAAAACCTGAAAAAAAAAAAGAAATTTCATTTGAAAAATTAGTGCAATTATTAAGAATATTATGCCTCGACTTATTATTTATACACGTACATTTACACACAGCGTTCCATAAACATTTGGCAACAGGCAGAATATTGTCAAAATTTTGGAGTTTGGAACTAAAATTTGAACAATTTCTACTCTATTCCATCTCTTATTATTATGAACACAACTGCAGATCCCAGTAGATCCATAAATGCACCAAACATTTAGGAACAGACAGAATATTGTTCAGATTGCACATTTCAGGTTGTTCATCTTTGTTTTGATTTATGTATTTATTTGCATTTTATTGTGAAAGAATAGTTTTGTAAATGTAAATATTTTCACAGTGTAATGTTTTTTGTTTTGTTTTTTTTCATTAAATTTTTTTCCACATAATTTTTTCCAAAGAAAATTTGTGGTTGTCATTATTTATGGTTTATTGTGTTGTTCTTTTGACTGTAGTTCACATTGGTCTGTATGTGGAACCTGAACCAAAAGGATTTGTTCAACCTGGACTGTTCAGGTTCATTTTTGCACTTTCATCCTGCAGGGCCGGAATGAAACTTTTGGTGGGCCGGATTTGGCCCCCGGGCCACATGTTTGACACTTGTGCTCCAATGCATCTAAGGGTTAAGTGTGTCTTTTGTTGTCAGTGTGCTTGTAGTGTTTCTAAAAGCTGTGTTTGTAGGACCATCTCCAGTTTCCAGTTTCCTTCAACACATTTACTGCGTCGTCTCTTCAGTTTTTCTAGTCTTGATCGTCGCTGCTGTAACGTTCTCGCCGTCTGTGTGGAACGTGTGCGTTTGAATCCGCCGTCTCCAGATGACTGATAAGACTAAAAGACTGGAGCTGGACCTGGTTCCTGAGGGTTTGTTGTTTCTCCAGCTGCTCTTTATCCTGTAAAAGCTCCAGGAAAAACACCATCCAGACACAAGCAGCCAATTAGTCTGTCGTACACTGTGTATCCTCTTGACTTTTTCCACACGTTTTTCTGACTGAAGTGAAAGAAAAAGAAAAAAAAAACCTCAGCTGTGATGAGATTAATGTCAAGAGGCTGCCATGGTGTCTTGATGTGCATTTTATACACTTACACCATTTAATCAGAGCGTCCTGTTTTATGACAGAGCATCAGTTTGATCTCAAATCAATGTGTTTTTGGTGTTAAAATTTTGATGGGCGTCATTCAACTGAGGCAAACAGAACATGTTAATGAACATTTAAGAACTCAGATGACCTTAAACAGCCAAACGGTTCATCTGGTTCTTCTTCTTCTGTGTCGGTTAAAGCTGCATTATGTGATATTTAGTGACATCTAAAGGTGAGGTTGTGAATCCACCTCCAAAAAAATGGAAGATAGATAGATAGATAGATAGATAGATAGATAGATAGATAGATAGATAGATAGATAGATAGATAGATAGATAGATAGATAGATAGATAGATAGAGGCCACAACACAACAGTGGGTTAGTACCAGGTTGACATTAAAGTTAGTGTATATACTCTAAAAGAAAATTCCTCTGTTCTGGATTTTCTGTTAGAACCTGCAGTATTTCATGGTTTTTACGTCAATGGGTAAAAAGTCCATGATAAGAATTTTACCTCCAGGTCTTTAAGTATTTGGACAATGAAGTAAGTTTTGTTTTAATGTCGTCTGTGTTTACCAACTAATAATTATTTTTTTTGTACTGGCCAGAGGTTTTTTTTTCGCATAGCACAATTAGTTTATCGTGCAAAACTGCAATGGAAAGACCTTCCGCAACTAGAGTCACATGAATTAAAAAAAACAAAACAAAACAAAACAAAAAAACAGATGTTGACGGACATTACAAGAAATGAATAAGAAGAGTTTTAAAAAGAAACATGGTACAGTATGTGTGGACACACCAGGAAACCAAATCATTTTTGAATTTAGTACGGAATAGAGGGGTAATATATAGTAATGTGAATATACCTGTAAATCAACACCATATTTATTAGGGCTGTGTATCGGCAAGAATCTGGTGATACAATATAAATCACAATACGATAATCATGATACGATATATCACGATATATCTTAATACTTTTAAAAAGGCAATTTTTTTTGTTTCTTTCTTTTTTTAAAAGATTATTTCCTTGAAGAATTGAATTACAGCAGAAATCTGCACAAATACTAAAGACATTTTTATTTGATCAGAACAGGATCTACATCACAAAATGTTCCTGTGTTCAAATTGAAATTCTGTTTTACAGACATTCCAGTTTCAGATCCTGTTCAAATGTTCATATTCTGTTAGTTGACAACTAACATCAGAACAGGATTTTTGTGCAATCCCAACAAAGGAACTGACATTATTTAATAAATAATAAATAACATATAAATGAAAAAGAAGAACAAAAAACAAAAATGAACTTCCACAATATTTACATTTGAATAAATACCTAAAAATATCCATACAGTACTTTTTAATATTGATACAGTATTGTGAAATGAAATATCGCGATATATTGCAGAACCGATATTTTCTTACAGCCCTAATATTTATGTTCTTCACCATGTTCATGGAATGACTTCTCGTGACATCACACGATAATAAATAAACAAATCATCACATTTGGGATTTAATGGAAAAACCGACTTCTGTTTTTTCGACATTTAGTAAATATCGATAAAGTTTTGCGCAGATGTCCCAATGGAAAAGCGACTTGTGACTTCATCGGTCTTTATGTTCAGTCTTTTGTTCTGAGAGTGGAAGCTGTTTCATGTTCTTTTTCCTCTAGTTTCAGTTCTTGCAGCTTTAAGGGGAGTTCTGCTCAGTCGCACAGCTGGTTTACATTTGAAGTGGATGGTGAATACAAGCTGCATAAACATCTTGTTCCTGTAAAATATTGTACAAGACGTCCACAGAAGAGGGGAAAAAAAAGCTGGTAGTGCAGGAATGTTGATTGGTTGAGGTTCTCTGACAGCTGGGTGATGCACGGTCCCATCCATTCTCCACCTCGTCTAGACATTCCTTTATCTGCTTCGGGTTGTCCAAACAGTCTGGGAGATTCCACCAGGTTTCTGGGGGTCTTGGGTTGCATAGATACTAAAGGCTTTATTACAGTGGACCCATCAGCCCCTGGTGTTCCCCACAACATCTCTGTGTGTTTACAGGTCTACACTGTAAAAAAAATCTGTAATTTAACAGAATTTTCACTATTTATTTTACAGATTTTTCCTGTACTTTTAAGATGCAGGAAAATATCAATGAAATGACAAAAACAGACTGTGATTTTACATGTCAAATGGAAAATAACACGAAGAAACTGTAACTGAATAACTAAAATTTCCATTTTTTTAAAGAATTTTGTTCTTTTTTCACAGAAAAATACAGTTAAAATACATTTGCAAACGTATCGTAATTTCACAAATATTTCTTTTCTATTCATGAGATTAAACTGTTAATTTAAAGTTTAATACTGTAAAAAAAAAAAAAAACGAGATAAAATTAGTGACAATTAACTGTAAAAGGAGGATTTGTTCTGTAAGTTTAACAAGACTTGTTTGTTAATTGACAAATATATTGTGTAATTACAACAAAAATGTTGAATAAATGTATTTTTTTGAATATATAACATGTATAAGCACTGATAAACTGTCCAAATACAGTTTTTATCAGTGGATTGGACAACTGAGTCTCATTTAAAATTATTTATATATATATTTATAGGTAATTTGATTGTTTTAATGCATGTAAATATTCTTTATTAAACAGTCAAAAAAAAGATGCAAAATCTCATGTAACGTTAGGGCAAAAAAATGTATTTTAATCATGGAAAATTACCGTATTTTAATGAGACGGTTATTTTCCGTTATTTTACAATATTTTTTTGGCACCCCTGCTGCCGGAATAATACTGTTTGTTTTTTTGTTTTTTTTACAGTGCAATAGAGGAATTAGTAAAGTTTCAAAGTTTCTATAGTTTCACTTTCACTGTAACCCCGCCCCCCAAACCGGGCCCGGCATCATCTGTTATTATTTGTACATACTGTATCTGTTATATTTTCTTGCAGATGGAAATATAAGACAGTTACTGCAAACACACCAGTTTGAACTCTTTTATTTCCTCACCCATTGAGAATCAGTAAGAGAATCGATAATGGAATCGGATCGATAAGCAATATCGATAATGGAATCGGAATCACGACATTCTTATCGATTCCCGTCCCGACCTACAGATGTGTTTTATTGTCCTTTCTTAGCTGCAGAATCAGTGTGAACGTGGTCAGAAGTCAACGATCCTGCACAGTTCCACCGTCCAAACGAAGCCAGATGAAGAACCCAGAGTTTGTGTGGTTTGAGTCGAGCGTTGACCCTTTAACTCTGCGTCCTTTCGTCTGCATTCAGGAGCTCCTTCCTCTTCAGCAGCTCTGGGCGCTTTTCCTCTCGTCTGATTTCTCGGAGCTCTAGGTCAGAGAGTTGGAATGACTGCTCAAAGAGGGGTTGCTGTTGTTGTTTTTTTTGGTCTGTGGATCTGAGTTTTCGGTTTTCGCTGTTTCTCTCGGTTCCTTCAGACAGGGGCGGGCGTTCTTGATGCCAGATCCGAGCTTCGGTGTGTCTGAATTCCTGACATGTTCTGAGGCAGAGCATGTGTTTTCTGCATCGTCTGCTGCCAAAAAGCGGCGCAGACGTGTTTGGCAGCGTCAGGGTCCAGGTTGGTCTGTTGAATTAGACGACGGCAGCTCTCAGAGACGCTCGGAGGCTTCATCCACATGTTTCCGCACGGATTTACTGTCTGGACTAGAGTCATACTAAGAACTGTTGTGTTTATACACTGCAAAAAATCAACCTTATCATGTGTATTTTTCTCATTTCTAGTCAAAATATCTCATCACACTTAAAATAAGACATAATCACCTCAAGAGTGACTTTTCAGTGAGATATTATTTTTAGACAATAGACCTTGAATATCTTATTTTAAGAAATCTTACCAAGATCATTTTCATTTGTTCCATTGGCAGATTTTTTTGCTTGAATTAAGCAAAACAAAAGAAAAATCTTGAATTAAAGTTGAATTAATAATAAACTATAACTTAAATAAATAAATAAATAGAAAAGCACTTGGAGAGCGCAGATCAGTGCCCCCCCTCCAATCACCAGCAAAATTTAATCATTTGTTCCTTGTGCCAGAATCAACATTTCCTGACATTTTCATCCAAGTCCATCCGTAACTTTGTGAGTTATCTTGCACACGGACAGACAGACAAACCAACAGCGGCAAAAACATAACCTCCTTGGCGGAGGTAAATATATACATAAATATGAACATAAATAAATAGATAGATAGATAGATAGATAGATAGATAGATAGATAGATAGATAGATAGATAGATAGATAGATAGATAGATAGATAGATAGATAGATAGATAGATAGATAGATAGATAGATAGATAGGTAAGTATTGAAACACTATTAAAACAGCAATTTGTTCAATATGTCGTAGTAATTGTAATCTAATGATCATAATTTATAATAATGTTTTGACAACAAATAAATAAAAATTAATAAGTTTAAAAAAATTTTTAAGCTTCAATTTTCAATTATTTTCTAATTAGTTGATTAATTCTTTGGTTATAATTCTTACCATTTTTCTTTTCTTGTATTTCTGGGTGTCTTTTTGTGTCTTGTCTGCATTTGATGAAAAAATTATTTGTTATTGTTGCCGTATCACGACTTATGCTTGAAAAATTTATTAAATCAAGAATTTTTCATCAGATTTTTAACATATATTCAATTTGATGCATGTTTTTAACTATTTGCTATGTGCTAAAAAAAAACACATTTTCTTGTACAGTGTAACCGATAACATGACACTACTCTGTCCTGCTGTCTTTACATTAACTTTAGGTATACAAAATGTAGACAAATAATTAAAATAAGCAACTTAATGAGCAAAAATGAACAAAAATATTCACAAAATGATAAGTAACTTGAGCAAATGTGCAAAAAATCAACTTAAAAAAAAAAAAAAAGAATAAAATAAGCAACAAGTATTTAAATTTTGGTCCAGTAGTTTTTGTTTTGGGCTCTTTTTTTTCTAAATCAGTCCAGCTGGTTTTTGACTCTGGTTGAAATAAGCAGCAAAATGAGCAAAACCAGCCAAAAGGTCAATAAAGTGGACAAAAAAGAATCATAAACAGACTAAGTAATTAGTAACATGAACAAAATAAGCCAAAAACTGAACAAAATTGAATAAAATATTTACAAAATAATAAATAACATGAGCAAATGTGCAAAAAATGAACTAAAAATAAATTTTAAAAAATAATTAAAAAACATATATATATAAAATAAGCAACAAGTATTTAAATTTAGGTCCAGTAGTTTTTGTTTTGGGCTCTGTTTTTCTAAATCAGTCCAGCTGGTTTTTAACTCCTGGTTGAACTTAAATACATAAATGTCTACGTGTACCAGCTTGTGGGTTGTGCACATATAGTATAGTGGACAGTATGATCCTGAACATCCTCAGTGGGTTGAATACTCTGGTCTTCTGTGTAAGTTTACTTAACATTTCCATGAGTGTGTGAACTGTTAAACACCTTCCACTCCAGCTGCTCTAATCACTCCTGTCATTGGTCGCATCACCACCAACACCATCAGCAGCAGGGAATTACCCAGCAATTAGTTCCACCCCACACTTAGAGCCTAATGCTGTTTCACACCCACTGACAATGTGATCGTCAGGTTAAGGACTCCCCAAAGAAGGAGAGACGAACCGTCGCTCACCTTAACCGTGAACCCTGAAGGTAAACTGGGCCGTCGCCCCAGACCGTTGGACAGATCACACGTATCAGCCTGGGTTCATGTAGCCGAGTTAATGTATGTAGAATGTGATTCCATTTGCCATCTCAGGGGCCGTTTACACGGCGTCGGAGTCAGTGGACTCCGGGAAGATTTCATGGCGGATTAGCCTTCTGTTAACATGGAAACGGTGCCTAGAGTGCCTGAATCTGGAAACTTTTGATACCAGGGTCCAGGGTGGAACGTTATCGATACGCTCCGCATTCCAGCTCCGTGGTAACGCGAGTCGGAGCGTTCCGGGGTAAAATATGACGTCACCGCATGCGCGCGCAGCCAAGAACCGCCAGTTAACCCACTCCAGGCCAGTTGGTGGCGGTAATGCGCCTCCAAGCTGGTTTGCCAGCCTCTATGACACAATAAATCTGCAGAAAAAGAAGGAACAACCACAACAACAATGGCCGGTTTCAGAACAACATACGTGCTGCTAACTGTGCTCAGCTCGTCTGTCCAGACACAGAAGTCCTGCGTCTTTGTACGACCACTCGCCATTGTTGTTTGTAAATAGTATTGTCCGCCTCCTCATCTTCTTCTTCTTCTTCTCCTCATTTAAAGGCTGTCTAAACCGGAAATCGTTTGTGCGCAGGCGTGTGTTTTACCGCCACTGTTTCACTACAGCTCTACATCGCCGGCTACTGGTCTGGCATGGACACTACAGCGTATTCAGCCGTCCTCGCGGACTCATGTGAACGCAGATCGTTATCATAGCGGCTTCATCTTAACGCGGAATGATTTTATAACACAAAGGAGAAATCTTTGCGGAGTGTTGCCGTGTAAACGTACCCTCACACTGTTTTATTGTATTCAGTACAATTTTATTTTATCCCCATACCTCTGAAAGCGAAATAAACTCATTTTAAAACACAAAATGATATTTATCCTTGTAATGACTTTATGAGACAAAGATTTAATATTGACAAAAATAACTGTGTTTTCTGTGAATTTGAAACACAGTCTTTAGAACATTTGTTTTTTGACTGCTCATACACCAGGGCATTTTCAACAGCATTTCAAGACTGGACATCTGAGAAGGACACTCGATTGCCCAAACTGGAGTGTAAAGATATTAAATTTGGAGTTAAAATGAAAAACAAAAAATGAGAAATTATGTACAAACACTTAAATTATTATTATTGCAAAACAATTTATACACAGATGTAGATTTATGAAGACACACCCACTGTTCTTAATTTACATAAATGAAACAACAAACTTAAAAAAAAACCCACTGAAATATGTAAAAACCAAACAAGCCTTGATTATTTGTGAAAATTTGAATGTATTGATACCTGATTAGACCTCTGACTTTACTTTGTTATTACTCTGCCAGGAGGTATTGTGATCACTTTGCTTTGTTTGTTTGTTCTTATCTTTAGTGTAAAACTCTTCCACCCATCTTTCCCAAATCTTCCCCACAGATAGGCCTAGGCCCTGGGACCAACCCAGTACATTTTGGTCCCAGTAGGACAAAGTTCAAGGTCACAGCAAGGTCACAACACCTACAATTTTCCATCTGTCATCATTGAGAAGTTTTCGAAAATTCATAAAAAATTCAAAACAACTCCAATTAGCCTCCAATTGGATCCACCTGTAGTTTAGAACAGTATCTTGTATCTGGAACTAAATTGTCCACATCCACTGTGGAATGTGGACTCTGTGGACATTTACATTTAACACTGAAAATCCCATTTCCCACACATTTAAAATTAGAACTCAACTAATATGGATTGGAATTGAATAGAATTTGACAGACACATGACTGGTACCAAGCTTCAACTGTTTCTGCTGTATGGAACAACCTGGAAACTGTTGAATTTAAACAGAAACAGTCGATCCACACATGCACAGCGTTCAGGGTGCTTGGCGGAGGTTTACGTTCTCTGAACACTTGTTTATTTTATTTTATTTTTTGTATTTTTTATTTATTTAGTTTTTTTTTTTATCTTCTTTACAGATATTGTTCAGCATAAGTTTGATGTTCACGCTCAATCTGGAAAAAAAAAGTCTTTTACTATGGAATTCTTTAGAGTGTATGACCAGATTTTAAATGTAACCCTTTCATGCACAGTGGTCACTACAGTGGACAGTTATTCTACAGCTGTTTCCTTGTATATTCACGGGTTTGTTGTTTTAGTTCCTTATCAGCCAACACAGTGGACGTTTCTGCATCATCTCATACACTGCAGTTCATACCATTACCGTAACTTTCTTGTTCTTCGTAAATCTGATCTGCAGTAACATATTTGAATGAAAATTAATTGCTAATTGTCATTAAACTGTAATTGACATTTTTTTAAGTTGTTGTTTTTTGTTGCATATTATCTGAGTAAGTAATAACGAGTATTACAATATGTTAAAACGTGAGAAAACATCAGATTAGCAGCGCTGAAATTTTTTTTTTTTACTAGTTTTCACACAGTACGTCAGTAAATGCATATTTCTTTGCTTCAAAAATACATTTCCATTTGTACATGCAATCTGTAATGCTACTCATTCTCTCAGTAAATGAGAATCAGTTCTGAACTAACTTACCTGGTTAATAAACGTTAATTGAAGAAAAAACAAAACAAAACAGCATAATAAAAACGCATGGTGTCCAGCTGAGTGGACATTTTTGTAACTCCATAAAAAATAGGTTCATAAAAAAATTCAATCACATGTTTTTTTTTCATGCCTAAAGAGGTATTATAACACTCAGGAAAAAAAAAAAAAAGATTAAGGTTCTCATAATTCATGCATGAAAGGGTTAACCAAGTTGGGAAAAAAAGGAAAAAAAAAAAACAATTTTATTTTATTGCCATTGAATGCAACACCCCTGCAGACTGGGGTGGTGCACCCCAGGGAGTTAGCATCAGTTTGGCTGTGCTGTTTACCTGGTGAGTACACATACTGTTAGCCCCGTCATTATTTTACATTTTTATTTTAATTTCATATCTAAGTGATTGTATTACACCATGATATTTGTGTAATGCTTAGATTTCTATCGGTCGAGCATATTCTGGAATGAAAATGACAATATTCTTAATTATATGAACATAGCATGATTAGCATGTGGTGTGTTAGCTAACTTTGACTTTTTTTATTTTAGCTTAGCAGTGTGAGAACAAGGCTCGGATGTTACTAATGAGACTGTAGACTTCTCTGCCAGGAATAAATGGCAAGTGTCCAAAGACGGTCGGTTTTATCATATCTAACACAAACGCACGAATACAGTATCCCATCACTGCATACTGTGTTTATTGTTGTTAACCCTTTGACCTCTGAGACATTATGTCAGTGGAATCTGGGTCTGAGGTTCATAGAAGCTGCTGTGAGTATGTGTTTGTGTTCCTTTGGTTCAGTGGTTTTGTTTTACTGTGTGTTTTAGGGTCTAAACAGGTGGAATAACAGAAAAAGACAAAGAGAGGAACTGAAGTTGGACAGGTTTGGACTAAATAAGGCACTGAGAATGGACATTAATAAGAGATTTAGGATGTTGACCATGAACTGTGAGCTGGAACACACTGAACAGCAACAAGGATTTGAATTTAGGCCCAGGAGTTTGAGTTTTGGCCTCTTTTTTTTTTTTTTTTTTCTAAATCAGCCCAGCTGCTTTTTGACACCTGGTTGAAATAAGCAACAAAATGAGCAACACCACTGAAAAAGATCAATAAAGTGGACAAAAATGATTCATACACAGACTGAATAGTTAGTAACATGAACAAAATAAGCCACAGACTGAACAAAAGTAAACAAAATAAAATAAAATGGAAAACAAAATGTAGAAAGATAAATAAAATAAGCAGCAAAATGAACCAAACCAGCCAAAAGGTCAATAAAGTGGACAAAAATTAATCATAAACAGACTAAATAAAAAGTAACATGAACAAAATAAGCCACAAACTGAACAAAAGTAAACAAAATAAAATAAAATAGAAAACAAAATGTAGAAAAATAAATAAAATAAGCAGCAAAATGAACAAAAATGAATAAAATACTTACAAAAAAAATAATTAACATGAATAAATGTGCAAAAAATGAACTAAAATAAAGTAAAAAACAATAAAAAAAAGTATTTGAATTTTGGTCCAGTAGTTTTAGTTTTGGCCTCTTTTTTTTTTTTTTTTTCCCTAAATCAGTCTAGCTGCTTTTTCACACTTGGTTGAAATAAGCAGCAAAATGAACAAAATCAGCTAAAAAGATCAATAAAGTGGACAAAAATGAATCATAAACAGACTAAATAATAAGTAACATGAACAAAATAAGCCACAAACTGAACAAAGTTAAACAAAATAAAGTAAGATAAAATTAAAAAATATAGAAAAATAAGTAAAATAAGCAATTAAATGAACAAAAACAAATAAAATATTTACGAAATAATAAATAACATGAACAAATGTGCAAAAAATGAACTTAAAAAATAAAATAAAATAAGCATCAAGTATTTGAATTTTGGTCCAGTAGTTTTTTTTTTTTTTGTTTTGGGCTCTTTTTTTCCCTTAATCAGTCCAGCTGTGTTTTGACGCCTAGTTGAAATAAGCAGCAAAATGAACAAAACCAGCCAAAAAGATCAATAAAGTGGACAAAAGTGAATCATTAACAGACTAAATAATAAGTAACATGAACAAAATAAGCCACAAACTGAACAAAATTAAACAAAACAAAATAAAATAGTAAACACAATGTAGAAAAATAAATAAAATTAGCAACTAAATGAAGAAAACAAATAAAATATTTACAAAGTAATAAATAACGTGCAAATGTGCAAAAACTGAACTAAAATAAAATAAAAAAAATAAAAAAAAAAGAATTAAATAAGTAACAAGTATTTAAATTTTAGTCCGGTCATTTTTGTTTTGGGCTCTTTCTTTCTAAATCAGTCCAGCTGCGTTTTAACACCTGGTTGAACTCCAAAAAGCAGTTACATGGTCAAAACTCAGTAAAAACACAGTAAAAAAATAAAGGAAAATCACCACACAATAAGGAAAATGGTGTAAGAAAAAAAACCCAAACAGACTCAAACCACTTATTTTTATAGTGAGTCGGTCTCACTTACTGCTCTGTGTTGTACCCCCCATTCCTCAGGGGGTGGGGGGGGTGCACTGAGCATGCTCAGATGTCTATGGAAAGAACAAAGTTTATTCTATTGGCATGTTTTGAATTTTTTGTTGTTGCGCAAACGGTCGAATTTAAATGAATATTTCAAATAAATCATCCATTCAGAATGCTCAGCACAGACACGTCAGGGGTTAAAGGGTTCATGTTACTGATGCAGATCTGATTCATGTGTTTGTATTTGCGTTGGGATGTGGTACCGAGAGGAGCCGTTGCTGTTCCTATCACCATGACTCTGCCCATAAACGGATTCATTAGTCCTAGTTTAGATGAGTTGATCAGAGCCTTTGATCAGATCATCACAGTCCTGTTGGTTTGGCAGCTCAGATGCTCGGTGGCTTTTAGAGTCCGGGTCCAGGTTGTTTTGTCTGTAGAAGTGGAGTTCAGAGGGTCGCTACATGGAACGATGACATGAGCCGCTTAATTAAGACACACAAAGCCTGTAGGAGGTCAACGGGACATGAGCAACATCTATTTGTCTGTCTGGATGAGCTCATTAAATAATAATTCATCGCATGGTTTACTTTTCGTCAAGTTTGTGTGATTAAAAAAAGAAATAACAGAATTGTCAAAGCTGTCTTACGCGGCTTAAATGTGTTTTTAATTACCTGTCTATCAGCGGTACTTAAGCTGCACTAACATGTTTCAGTCTGTATTAACCTGCAGAGTTTGTGTAACAGGTTTTACCACTATTTAAAGATAAAGAATTACTGTAACTGGTTTTGAACTCTGATAGGAAGATGATTTAATTGTAATACTGTGAAAATATAAGATAAGGAAAGGACTATTGGTTCTACAACACGGAAAGGAACAAAACTATTATAGCAACTCCAAAAACAGTGAAAAAAAGAAAAAAAAAAAAAAGAGAAAGAATGAGATATGAGGTATTCAGGGTCCAACTTGTACATGTTCAGACATCAAATATAATGTATTGATCAATGATTAGCAGATTAACATAAAAAAATCCAAACACTTAAAGTAGCTTAAAAGAAAATACATCACAAAAGGCAATGCAGCCAAATTCTATGCAGTGTGGCAGCGTGTTTTATCATATATCAAAAAGATGGACAAACAGTTTCTCATTGTATTTAAGGATATATATGTACAGTATGTATATAATTTATTTTAATTTGAATATTTAATTTTGTTCCATGTATTCATTTTGGATGTGTACGTTTATATATTTTTGTTGGAGTATGAGGTGCATCAGGGTTGGGTGGGGGTGCGTGACTATGTTGTTATATTTTTTGTACATTCAATTGTACAGTTATGATTGTTACAATACAAAAACTCAATAAAAAAAAACTTGGGAGAAAAAAAAATCCATTACTACCATACCATAATACCCATATTTGACTGAAACATGTCAAAGTACCTTATTATAATAATAATAATAATAATAATAATAATAATAATAATAATAATAATGATAATGGATTAGATCTCTATGGTGCTTTTCAAGGCACCAGAACACTTTACATTATTGATCCATTATTCGTTCGCTCTCACATTCACACTCTGGTGGTAGTAACCTACGTTTGTGACCTGGTGGGTGAAGTGTTCTGCCCAAGGACACAACATGAATGACTAGGACAGAGCTGGATTTGAACCGCCAACCCTTCGGTCATTGGACGACCCGCTCTCCGTCCCAGTTTATCTTGTGTGGTATTTATTGAACGCTGCTGTTGGAGTCATTCCACCACATCCTGCCTCGTATTTCCTTTTCTTTTTCTTGTCTCTTATTTCATTGAACCTTTCTCTCATCCCGGAGGAGCCTCTTTTCACTTTTACATCATGTACATTTTTAGCGCAAATGAAACACTTGACCTGAAATTTAAAGTGTTGAACTGTTAAATTCTGTCAGTTTGCAGCTTTGAAATGGCTTCGGTTCATTCATCCGAGTGGGTCCGCTGTCTGCCGTTCACTTCCTGTTAAAAGTCAAATTTAACGGCGTGTTTGTGTCGCTCTCGTCGTTTAACAGTCGTGTTAAACTTGGCTTTTGTTTTCCACCCGGTTGTAGGAATACCTGCAAACTTTCCTGGTACTAAACGCCGCCGTGTAATTATTTTGTACACTGTCAAATAAGTAATGAACAGTAGTTGAGACGGAACCATATTGAGCAATTACTTTCCTTTCAGTGTCATCATAAGATGCTGGAATAAGAAATGTGTCTTGCTATTGTCTGGCGGACAGGCAAAACATATTGTGCATAATTTATTCCAGGCAATCAGAGGCTCAGAAGCATGCAGAACGCTGGCACAATAGCAGCGCTCTCAGCCCCATCATAACTTTGTCACTTATTCTGCGCGCTGACAATGCATGTCATGTTGCATTATTTACGTCGGATGAGTGTGGGCGGAAAAGGCAAACAAGATTAGTTGATGCATGCGCTTGTTTTTCCACGAGAGAATTGAGGCCTTTAGAAATGGTTTAGTGAGTCGGCGCCAGAAACACACCCATCAAACCCGTTCCTCTGACAGCAGAGCGTATCTGTAACACTGACGGAGGGAGTCTCTGCCGCCGGCGTCGAAGGTGGCGTCGAGGTGGTCTGTCAGTGGGACGCTGTAGCAGAGGTCGCGTTAACCGAAAATTTTCCGTCATTGACAGATCTTTTTTTTAAATGACGGAAAATTCTGAAGGCCGTCCATCATTTTGACAGATTAAAATACTGAGGGTAATCTACCAAAGAAAGTTTTCACACAACACTATGAACAGAACCTGCTGCAGGATCGCTGGTCTGTCTGTCTCTGAACAAGGCATCAAACATTCCATAACAGCATCCTACCTGTAAAAAGACGGACTGATGCGGTGAAGGATGACGGACAAGCAACGAATACGCCAGTTCTTATTTCAGTTGGTGTGCTATATGTACGCATTTTCTACTTTTCATGTGTTATTTGATGGCATGTCAATTTGCGCCCAGATCTGAAGGTTCACATAAACCGAACTCTAACCCCCATCTATTCATCCATCCATTTGTCTCTTTATTTAATTTTTTCACTTGTTTGTTTTTTCTACTTGTCTTTTCTCTGCGCTTGTTTGTATGTTGCTGCTATCGACTCTGAAATATCTTACCTTATTTTATCTTACTTTACCTTATTTTGCCTTACCCTACCTTAAGGAATAAGAAATAGTGATTATTGCACTTTACTAACTTATTTTAGTTATTTATCCCATTTCTTTGCTCAATTTATTATTATTATTGTGACTTCAAATTTTTTAAATTTTATGTTCTTATGCTGGTTTTTATCCCGGATTGTTCTTATCTTTTCTGGTTTTTATTGTGTTTTATTGCATTTTGTTTTTGTTTATTTGATCTCATTTATTTATTTTATTCTTTAACTTATCCATGCTGCTATACTGCTGAATGGTGGAACACTGAGCACTTTTTGTCTTTTTGTTTTGTCTGTAAGCGTGATCAAGTACCTGTCTTACATGTTCAATGTATGTACTGTTGTTATACCAAAGCGATCACCTAGACTGCAAAACAAATCTGCCTACGGGTACAAATGAAGTAACCTTGACCTTACCCTCACTTACCCTACCTTACCTTACCCTAACTTACCTTACCTTACCTGTGTGTATATATACATACCAAATATACATATTAAAACACAGTTACAACTGTTATTTCTACAGTATAGACAATGTATTATCAATATAATTAAAAGTCTACATGAATAACGTCTGTGATTCAATGTTGTCCTTGGTTCTCATGTATGCTTTGCTTTCCTCCGTAGAAGAACCTGAAACCCCAGGACTGCAGAGACAACCAGGCCGGACCCCTCCACAAGAAGAAACCGGCCCGGGTCCCCAACGGGTACCCGAGTCTGGAACCCTGCAAGAACAATCACCACCACCACCAGCCTTCAGACCAGGAGAACAACCCCCGCCTGGCGCAAACCCACGGCAAGAGGAAGAAGAAGCACCTGAGCAAGAAACACTCCACGGTAGGACTGGCCTTCACCTACCTCCGCTTCCTGTTTGACTGTCTGTGAATTTAATGGCTGTTTAATTAGAGCTGGATTCAGATAAATATGACTTGTTTACTCTGTCTGCAGCGTCTGTGTGTTAAATAGTTTCCACGGGTGTCGGAACAGAGCAGAGGTTTGGTGGAAAAACACGGTAGCTGCTCGCTCTTTGTAAAACTGTGCCTCCGGGTTTTCAGGCTTTTTATCGACCGTGTGTTGGATTTGTTTTCAGTTTCTTAGAATGTCTCAATTTCACATGTACAGCGAGTGTAGTGTTTTATTAAAGCAGTGGTCGGACTTTGGAGCGGTTTTATTGGTGTGTTTGTCTTCTCAGATGTCTCTGTTGTACCTGAATAGAATAGAATAGAATAGAGTAGAATAGAGAAGAGTAGAGTAGAATAGAATAGAACGGGACAGAACAGAATAGAGTGGAATAGAAAAGAATGGAATGGAATAGAATGGAATGGAGTGGAATAGAATAGAGTGGAATGGAATGTCACTGTTACAGGAACAATGAAAATAGTATATTTCCACTTACAGACACTTTAAATAAGTGTCTAAGTGGAAATGTGCAATAACCTTTTACTTATGTGTGCATTGTTTAGTATATATTTATTATTCTCTTGATTGTATAGTTATTTATTTAGGATGACCTCATCAGTATTTTATGACGTATTTTATACCAGGTGTTTTTTTTTAGTGTTGACCCTGCATCGAAATTTTGTTCTGCAGTGCATCTTGGATGTAATTTTGCTGAATGACAATAAAAGTGCTCTATCTATCGATCTATCTAAAATCTGTTCAACAGCAAAAACACTTAAAATGCAATGAGATTATGAAAGTATCACACAAAATTATACTGAAAATATATACTAACAAGTGGTGCCAGGCACAACCAACCCCGCCCCTCACACGTATTTCGCCCATTATAAGTAAATTGGAATATTGTAGAAAAAAAAATCATTACAAAATATTACTTTTTTTTTGTTTTTTTTATTCCACAAAGGAAAAACAATATATGATGCATTTTAGATACAGTGTCTTGAATTGTTTTTCTCAGTTTAACCAACCAAATCCCTTCCCACATACACTACAAACAAAAAAGTTAAGGATATTTTACATTTTTGGGCTATTTTTTTCAGTTGGGATTCGTGCACAGAGCTTTTTACTTTTTTTGTATGTGTGAATTGAAACACATTTTTAAAATGACCAGACATAGTTTTATTTACAAATGGCAAAAATGATAAAAAAAAAAGACAAAAAAAAAAGAAATATCCTTAACTTTTTGTTTGTAGTGTACATACATACAAACTACAACTAAACATGGAACAAAACCAAACAAAAAATCAAACAAAAAAACCAAACAAAAATAAATACATAAATAAATAAATGAGGGGCTCAGCGATTTGATGTTTTTCCGAAAATTTTTAATAAGTAAAATATTTCACCAGAGGATCAATTGGAATGTTCCATAAGTTATGGGACCTCTTAATTTAGTATTTTGATCGGCTCAGCACCCTCCCATATAGCATCATATACCCTGTAAGCCAGAAATAATGTGTGAAAGTGCCCCCCACCTCATTTATTTCTTTAAAAAATTGGAGCTTTGACCGACAGTATTTTTATGTATCCCCAAACAAGCAAAGTGCACCCCCCCCCCCCCCCCAAATGACATTCTGGTCACACCTCTGCATCTCATCTGTTCTGATGGTTTTAAAGTCACTGTTTCATTGAATATATGAACAACTTGAGCCTTTTACACTTCAAATGGTCCTTTATCATCAGCCTCTGTTGTCAGGAAATAGACTGAATAAATGCACGGAAGAAACTAAAAAATATTGCAAATCCGTGTGTCTTTGCTGAAATACAGGATGCCATTTACTGTGGATTTTCAACAAATTACACACACGGCAAATTTAGACGAGGTTAAAATCACAGGCGACCTCTGCAATTCCAACAAATTACCACAGTATCACCATGTTGTCGTCGTCCTGTGCAAATAGGCCCGTGTCAAGTGTAATTTTGGTGATTTTCTTGATTTTTATTTAATGTTGTGAAAGCCAGTGTGCGACTGCTTCCATATTTTACACCATTTTAGTCTCATTAGGTGTTTTATGAATAATTTAACACCACAAATACCTGCCCGGCTTGTTTAACTTTCTGCAATAAATCAGCCGTTTAACTAAAACACCTCATGATTTTACACTTATCGTTGTAATTATTGATATTAACCCTCCAGTATCCTGCCCAGAGGTCCTCTAACCACCTAAACTAATATGCACAGCACTGCAGTAATGTAAATTGTTCTTTCGTACAGTTTTTTTTTTAAACTTTTTTTTGTTTTTCATCAATTTGAGCCATAAACAAAAATACCAAATACTCATTTTGAACCCTTTAAATGCTATTTTTATTTTGTAAACAAACCATAAATTTTAATGTGAAAAAACACACAATAAAAACTCTTTTGTTTTCAATATACTTCATAAAAAATGAATTACTTTACTAGCATATGTAAATAATCAATAAAATTTTTTGTGACAGGTCAAATGTTCGATGCTAAAATGTGTAAATGTGCATTTTGTACTCACTTGGTAGAATGGTGTTAGTGTAGTAATTTAACATTTTGTACGATCTGCTGAGTTTAGTGGCTGGGTCAGAATTAAAAAAAAAAAACATGCCAAAAAATGAGCAACTTTTGAATTGTAACATAAAACAAATTGTGAAAAATAATATGACCTTTTATAACATGAAGTGAAAAGTGTGCGTAATATGCTCAACTGGATAGCAGAAGGTTAACTTTACATCATGATCATGTTCTTGGTCCTGATTTTCTTAACATACGCAACTTTGAAGGAACCAAACCTAGACTTTAACGCTGTTACTTCCCTTATAATGAAGAAAATTCCTACACTAGCACTGTTCTTTGAAGTGAGTAAAAAATGCACATTAATACATTTTAACTTTTGATGTAGCACAAAAAAGAATAATGCATATTAACCAATGTTGGGAGAAAAAAACATTTTTTTTTTTTTTTAAATCAAAAAATATTGTTGTTTACATTATAAACAGGGCATTGAAAGGTTTAAAAAATGACATGAAGTCTTTGCTATTTCTGTTATTAGCTGAATTAATACAAATAGTGAAAAATAATATGAAGTGTAAAGTGTGCATAATATACTCACCTGGAAAATGGAAGGTTAACTTTTCATCATGATCATGTTTTTAGCTCTGATTTTCTTAACGTTTGAAGGAACCGAACCTAGACTTTAACGCTGTCGCTTCCCTTATAATGAAGAAAATTCCTACAGTAGCACTGTTCTTTGAAGTGAGTAAAAAATGCACAATGACACATTTTAACCTTTGACCTAGCACAAAAAAGACTAATCCTACTATATACACAGGACACGGGAGGGTGTTTGGGTGCAGTGCCGCTGTTGCACCATGGGAGGGCGCTAACGTACAAGGAACCATGGGTACAATGCCGCTAGTGCATATTAACCAATGTTTTTTTGGGGGGTGGTGTTTGTTTTGTTGTTTGCATCAAAAAAGATGGTTGTTCACATTCAAACATAGCATTTAAAGGTTTAAAAAATGACATTACTTGCTATTTTTGTTCATGCTGAACTAATACAAATTGTGAAAAATAATATGGAGTGTAAAGTGTGCATAATATACTCACCTGGACAACAGAATCATGTTTTTAGCTCTGATTTTCTTAACGTACGTGACTTTGAAGGATCCGAACCCAGACCTGAACGCCGTCATGTCCCTGACGATGAAGAATTCGTCATCTTCACCGTCGTCCTCGGTTACAGCCGAACCCGTCACGCTTTACGATATCTGCATAATTGAGTAGATCATCATCTTCGCTCTCTGCCTCCCCTCTTTTGTCCTCTCCGCCGTTATCGCTCCAAACTATAATCTTTTCTTTGGCTTCACTCTAAATAAATCTGGAGTTACTGTCCTCCCGCAAGGTTACACTTTCCATGTCAGAGGTCCATTTCAAGGGTTAATTCTCCGTTTAGAAAAGCTACCGTCTGGCAGAAGAGAGCCTGTTATCAGCACTTTTTGTTCGCTCGACTTTAAGCAGAATCAGGGAGAAAGAGATGGAGAGGGAGAGAATTTGGTGTTGAATAAAGCGAGAGGTGTTTTTTTTTGTCGTCTTCTTCTCCTCTCTCTTTTTTGTTCCTCTGCCAGCCCAGCTCACAGATTGCAGCAAATGTTTTCGATCTCTGGCACTGACCCAATGTACTGAACTATGAGATATTATAAGCTCAAGGGGGGGAAACAGAGAAATGTTTATAAGCGCCTCTGACATATCGCCTCACAGTAAAAAAAAAGAGAAAGAAATAAAAAAGGAAGTGGGATAAAGAGAGAGAGCTTCAGCGGAGATGGATGAGCGTACAGTAGCAAACCGCAAATTACACAACTCTCCGGTTCATTTATCATATTTTCACTCTTGTGTTTCTGTTTAATTGCCTCTTGACACGGTAAAGCGACTCGTTGAGTAAATTTAGACGATCTAATTTAAGAATGCATTTATAGCGGCTTCACTTTCTGCAGTCGATCGGCTCAAGACAGGAGTTGGAAATGTATGTGAATGGGACTAAATGGAGGCTGAAGTGGATTCCAGCTCAAACATATATAGAATAATGGAGGTGAAAGTACATTTACTGAGCGTTTGTTGGATTTATAGAAGTCAGTATCTCACTCCAGGTGTTTAAAGCCGATGTTTTACGCACATGTTCTAGGATCGCCTTAGAAAGACTTGAATAATGTAGGTGGGAGGGTGGGGGTACTACTTTTCTCTTTAGTTTTTTTTTTTAGTCTAAGTTTTTGTTTGTTTTTAGTTGGTGTTTCGAAAACTAGAAAATTGGACATGATTATACCTGTACTGAGAGGATATGTATACTGAAAACGTGTCCTAATAAAAAGACGTTTAAAAAAAAAACCAAAAAACTTTTCTAGGAAGAATTGAGTCACTTAAGAGCAGAATAAGTTGTAACAGGCCATTGCTGGCAGGTGGAAACCTCTTAAGTCCAGTTTTGGTCCATTTTTGATGGTGTTTCCATGTTCACTACGGAGCAAACCATAGGCTTTTGTACAACACAGTTTCAAAACATTAAAGTTGTTTTTCCCCTGCAACAAGAAAAATGCAACAAAATACTGT
Source organism: Sphaeramia orbicularis (assembly GCF_902148855.1). NCBI lineage: Eukaryota > Metazoa > Chordata > Actinopteri > Kurtiformes > Apogonidae > Sphaeramia > Sphaeramia orbicularis. The sequence continues at coordinate 53,813,174 of NC_043970.1, read as the reverse complement.
TTATGTAGAAAAAAGGATGTGCTATTTTATTGGTAGAACCTGCAAAACCATTAATGTGTGGGTAGGGTGGGTGGATGTGAGTACAATCTGAATAATCCTTTTTTTTCATTAACGTATTTGCTTTGAGCAGAAGAAACAATTAAACTTTTTTTTGTACAAGGAACTAATGGCAGAGCAAATACATTGATAAATAAAGCTGATCAAGACTAAATAACAATTGCCATGTACGCTTTTATTAACAAAATAAATTCAATATGTACTGCTCAAAAAGGAGTGGGAAGAAGAAAACTTAATAAATCCCACCCCCATCTCTCATTTATACAACATAACACATTACTTTTGCTTCCTTAACAATATAATAACATCTGTTTAGAGTCCTACTAATGTAAATAACAGATAGAAAACAGATTAGGAAAACTGATGTATATTACACACAGTAATTATCTAAATGATAGTCTGCATAACTTTATAATACAATATATTTCAACAATAACTGCATACCAACAATGGTAATGGAAGTGGAACATACCAACATGGTAAACAATGACAAGCACAAACCAACAAAGGTAAGAAAGAGCCAAGGATGGAATGGCCCAGAAATTAACAAAATAATAACTGTAATGTGCTATAATAGAGCTGTAAGGTGCAAAATGACTTTTAACCCATAAAGACCCAAAGAGCCATAGGTGACCAAAACCATCTACTGATCTAAACGGTTTAATACCCTACAATCCTACAAAATAATGAATAATGTGGAAAAAATAAGCTAGAAATTCACTAAAATAAAGGAACAAAGGATAAAATACGCAACAAAATGAACAAAAAAAAGCCAAAGTGCTCAATAGAATGAATGAAATTAAAGAAAAATAAAAAAATATGTAAATAATTGGTGTAAAATGCAATTTTGCTTCAGGTATTCATAGGGTAAAATGTACAATAACTTGTAAAATGAGAATAAAATGAACAAAATACTTTAAAAATAAGGGAAAAATTGCTCCAAAAACCTTATAATATGGCACAAAAGTGAAGAAATCCTTCTAAATTGAGTCAAAAATGAGCTAAATCCTTGAAAAATGAGGAAAATTCATCATTTCGTACCATGTAGAACCCTGTATTTATTCTGTTAACCCTCAAAAACCAAAACCATCTACTGATCAAAACTGTTTAATTCCTGTTGATCCATTTATCCTATCAATACATGTAAATAATTGGTGTAAAATACAGTTCTTCATCTTTTCATGGTCATCAGATATGACCCATTTGAATGTTCAGAGGCTCTGTAGTTACCGTGGAAACACTGTCATCTTCTACAACATTGACTCACCAGTAAAACCCATGGAGTTGGATCAATGACAGTGGATGAACACACTGGGTTTATGTTCAGTTAATGATAGATTTTGCTGAAAAAGACACTTTTTCCTCAGTTTTCTCTGTTGTTGATATAATGATCCTCAACTTTCATCTGAGCTTTTATGAACATCTACATGATCAGTGAATTAAATGTTAGAAAATACCTGATTTTTACTGAAAAAAATACAAAATACACAAGATAATATTACTATGAATGGGGATAAACCACTAAAGGATGGTTAAATATAGAGAAAAAAAATCATTTTGGAACTGCCACCACTGTCACACTGGGTCCTTATGGGTTAAGTGCAAATAGATTGATGACCAGAGACATCAGACAGAGGTGAGATGGAATGTGCACATGAGATTTATTCAGAATATGACTTTACTTCAACCTCAATGACATGAAAATCACAACAAAAAGTGCCTTTTCCATTCTGATGTCTCATTAACTGAACATAAACCCAGTGTGTCCGTCCACTACCATTCATTAAACTCATGGGTTTTACTGGTGAATCAACGTTACCTTAGCTGACGTGTCTTCATATGTGGACGTTGCGGTCATGGGTCCGGTTCTAGAAGCCTCTGTTCTGTTCTGATGTGGAAGCGGCGTCCTGTGATGCGCCTGGCGCTGTGTCCGACGGCGCCGTTGAACAGAGGGCGATGCTGTGAGGCCCATCTGCTCTGGCACCGGCAGACTGGGGAGTCAAGAGCGAACAGGGAGGGTTTAGATGGGACCTTCCCCTCCAAACCTCCACATGTCGGTCCAACCACCTGCCTGTCTGTCTGCTGGACCGTCTGTCTGACTGTCTGGCTCTCAGACGCTTTGTTTCCTCTCACCCTCTTTTCACTTTAGAATTACAATCACAGTCTTTTTCGATCCCAGGGGGAAATTTCTATGTGTTATAGTTGCTCCAAGTTTAATGAAAAGTAGTGGGAAAGAAATTAGCAATATAACTAAAGAAACCAAAAAATAATATATATATGTATATATATGTAAAAAAAAAAAAAGCATATTAATACTAGGGGTGTAAGAAAATATTGGTCCTGGAGTATATTGCAGTATTTCATTTACTGTATTGATATGAAAGAGTACTGTATCAATATTTTTAGGTATTTATTCAAATGCAGAGGCGGAGGTTCATTTTTGTTTGTTTTTTCTGTTTTGTTTATATTTTATTTATTATTATTTAACACAGTTTTATTAAATGATGTTCATTTGAAGCATCCTAAAAGCACTTTTTACTGTCTGAGAGGCAGATGTTTGTTCCATTGGAAACTAGAAGAATTATATATATGTGTGTGTGTGTGTGTGTGTGTATATATATATATATATATATATATATATATATATATATAATTTTTTTTTTTTTTTTTGTGATATAGCATTAGATCCTGTTCTGATCAAATAAAAATGTAATTAGCATTTGTACATATTTCTGGTGTAATTCAGTTCTTCCAGGAAATCTTAAAAAAAACCCCAAACAAACAAAAAATTGCCTTCTTAACAGTATCGTTGTATATCGTATCGTGATCCTAGTACTGTGATTTGTATCGTGTCGCCAGATTGTTGCCAATACACAGCCCTAATTAAAACACAGAACAGCAATTTGTACAATTATGTACTAGACAATACATTATCAATATGGTAATTGAAGAAATGTAGATAAATGTGTATGAAAATTGTGGTTATAATGTGCAATTACATCCATAACTCAATCAGTTCAGTTTATTTTGAATACGCATTGATTGATTGATTGATGTATTTATTTCAAATATGAATGTCAAAACAGAAGAAAATAAATAAACAAAACACTTAAACATTAGACATAAAATACATATTCGAAAAGGAGTGAGAAGCAGTACAACTCATGAACTCCCACCCCTTCTCCTTATATAATTAATAACAGTAACCTTCCTAGTCTAAACATATCTATACTATATACTATGACATGACTGATACTTACATACTGCATCAAAACAAACAAAATAATTCAACCTTAGTGCCTAGAAATACAACATGAAAACTTATACACGAGAATGACATATAATGACTTTGTTCACATATTGGAAAAGCAGTAGGAGGAAGTGTAACTTATTTAATCGTACCCCTTAGCGACACAACAGCTAATCATTTAGCTGCATGACAAATTAAATCCCTTGGATGCTTTTACAAATGGTCATTTATACATACAAAAGCAAAACATTAATGACAAATGTCGTGGTATAGTTTTATATTGGGATAAATATCAGCATTGATTTGTTTGGTTAAAATTGTTATCTTTGTTTCCAAAATGCCTCAGAGATGGTTTTTACTTTATTTCTCTAAATATTGATGTTTTTTTTTTTTTATCCATGACTCTGATTTTAAATGTTCTGCCTCTAAATTTTTACAATATTTTTCATGCTCTGACTGAAAATAATAATTGTCTACCACAACTAACCATCTACTTTCTTCACATCTCACTGATGAAGAAAAATCTCCCATTAAACTTTGAAGGAAAATTTATGTTTTTATCTCAAATAAGCATGAACAGGACATCTTACGGCTGTAGACGTGATGTGTCCCAATACTTTTGTCCGTACAGTGTACATACCTACTCACCTTTACTGACGTACAGTAAATAAATATATGCATACATCCTTGAAGGCAATAACTGAACAAAATAAAGTGAACAAGAACCCTGGTCAAAAACAAAAGATAAACAAAAAACTAGGAAGATTATATATTATTCATTATATATATATATTATGAACAGCAGTCATCTGTGAGGACCCAGACACCTTCTACAGTTTTATGTCCCATATAAACCGTCTCTTCATACGTCTTTTTAAATTGTCTTATTTCTTCCCAGTCAATCGTCTCTTATGAGCAGAAACAGTTTAATCCATGTGTTTTAACATTAAACATCTGCTCACATCAGTAGTTTTAAGTGGTTTTATGTCGTTCCAATCCTTCAAATGCTTTGTTTGTCATCTAACTGTGTCTGTGTTGTGTTTCCTTTGCATTAAGAGAATGATGGAATGAGCCGACGCTAACAGGCTGCATGTGTGTTTCCTCTTCGACATCCACAGCAAAAACAAAACACGGCCTCAGTTATAAAGATGTGGTTCCCCAGCGGCATTAGTGTCCAAACACACCACAGGGAGTCTGATTTGAGCTCAACGCAAGACTTACCCGCCACAGATCTGCACTCTCAGAGGACTGGTGTTTTTTTTTTTGTGGTTAATAAATCAAATAAGTAGCAGTAGTAGTGGTAGTAATAGTAGTAGTGGTGGTAGTAATAGTAGAAGTAGAAGTAGTAGTAGTAGTAGTAGTGGTGGTAGTAGTAGTAGGTGGCCAGATGGCTCAGATGGTAGAGTGGGCCGTCTAATAACCGAAGGGTTAGCGGTTTGAATCCTGCTCCGTCCATGTGCTTTTGTGTCCTTGTATGAATGTGTATGTGGTGGTGGGAGGGGCTGTAGGTACAGATTGTCAGCCACACTTCTGTCAGCCTGCCCCAGGACAGCTGTGGATACAGATGTAGTTTACCACCACCAGAGGGAGAATGTGAGAGTGAATGGATAATGGATCCACTGTATGTGCTGTGAGTATTCGTTCATAGAAAAGCGCTATATAAATAGATAAATAGTAGTAGTACTAATAATAGTAGTGGTAGTAGTAGTGGTAGTAGTAGTAATAATAGTAGTGGTAGTAGTAGTAATAATAGTAGTGGTAGTAGTGGTGGTAGTAGTAATAATAATAGTAGTGGTAGTAGTTGTAACAATAGTAGTGGTAGTAGTAGTAGTAGTAGTAATAGTGGTGGTAGTAGTAGTAGTAATAATAGTAGTGGTAGTAATAATAGTAGTGGTAGTGGTAGTAGTAATAGTTGTAATAGTAGTAGTAGTAGTAGCGATAGTAGTAGTAGTGATAGTAGTAGTAGTGGTAGTAGTAATAGTAGTAGTGGTAGTAATAATAGTAGTGGTAGTAGTACAGGGTTGGGAAGCAAAATGTACAATATTTTGAGGCAGGGATTGAAAGACAGTGTATGACCAATTAGTTTATTGAAAATCATGAGAATTTATTTGCCACAAGAAAATGTACATAATAGAAAATGTTTTTATTCTATGTGTCCTCCTTCTTTCTCAATAACTGCCTTCACACGCTTCCTGAAACTTGCGCAAGTGTTCCTCAAATATTCGGGTGACAACTTCTCCCATTCTTCTTTAATAGTATCTTCCAGACTTTCTGGTAATAGTTTTGCTCATAGTCATTCTCTTCTTTCCATTATAAACAGTCTTTATGGACACTCCAACTATTTTTGAAATCTCCTTTGGTGTGACGAGTGCATTCAGCAAATCACACACTCTTTGACGTTTGCTTTCCTGATTACTCATATGGGCAAAAGTTTCTGCAAAGGTATGGATAATAGTGTTAGGTATGATTATGACATCAATATATGTTTGGTTTCAAAACAATTGACGTAGTGCCTGCTGAGAAAAAACAACTAAATGTTCATTGTAAATTTTGCTTCCCCACCCTGTAGTAGTAATAATAGTAGTGGTAGTAATAGTAGTGGTAGTAGTAGTAATTAGGGCAGAAAGATATGTCGTTATCGTATTGATATCGAGATATGAACATTCAAGATATTAACATCGAAAAGGCAACGATATAAACAATATAGATTTCCCCTGTGCTTGCCCTGCATGTACAGCACTGCAAGTCACAGCAAATTTAATTTATTTGTTCTTTATGTTAATGTTGATGACTGGCAGTGAGTTCTTATAAATAAAACTGCACTTTCCACATTCTTTTGTAATATGATGTCAGTATTTTTCTGAAAAATGCTTGGTTTTCACCGAACCTGTAGTCATATTGTATCGTATCGATATCGAGATATCTGTCATGAATATCGAGATATGAAATTTTGTCCATATCGTTCAGCCCTAGTAGTAATAATAGTAGTAGTAGTGGTAGTGGTAGTAGTAATAGTTGTAATAGTAGTAGTAGTGGTAGTAGTAATAGTAATAGTAGTTGTGGTAGTAATTGTAGTAGTAGTATTGTAATTTTCCCTGCACATGTTGAGCACAAGCTCACAAATCCACTCTCCCAGACAAAGGAGCCTCCAGTAACGTAGGTACTTTTTGCTGTGAAATAAAGTCCAGCCCAGCACGTAGAGTAGAGTAGAACAAATAGAATAGAACAAATACAGACGGAAACAGACTGAACATTAGCTTATGTAGTCCATTTTGAACACTGAGGTGCAGAAAAGGCTCGGTCCTTATCATTCAGCATCGGTCGCCCACTCCGGCTGAACCCATGCATCGACCTCCTGCCGTCCTCGTGTAATGAGATCAGCCTGAAAGCTCTAATGGCGGATCTCCGGCCGCCTTGTAAATATTTGGACCGGAGCCCTGATGTTGTCGGGACGGGGGCGGGGCTTACATGCTTTTCAATCTGCACTGAAAATGTAATATAATGTTCAGCTCTTTCAGCCTGGTGGGTCACCCTTAATAAGCTTATCCGCTAAGCCAATAAGAGATTTGAAGAAAAGCAACGTCCTGATTGTCAGATAAGACGCTAAATCCATTCTGTCGAGGGTTCGGTGGCGAGGATGATAATTGTTGCCGTCACACTGGAGCTTTTATAGCGCTGGATCAAATCAAATCCAATCGAGATGGTGTTTTCTTGTGTCTTTGTGTCTTTGTGATGCACACGACAACAGACGGTAAACATTGGAATGCATCTGTGAGTTTAATGAGGCTGTGTGTAATCAGATTATTCATATGTTTCTGTAGATCCACGTTAATGCAGGAAGAAAACGAAGGGGGAAGAAATGAGTGAGCATCGAATGTACACACATATAGAACTAGACACGAACCACATACAACCCAATGGGATGTCAAATGGACATAATAATAGAAATAATATATAGAAATGATAAATAAACCTGATTTTGGTCTTTGTTCTAGTGTGAAAAAAGTGTAATTTTACTAATATTCTGCCTGTTCCTACATGTTTTGTGTATTTGTGGATCCACTGCGAGTTCTAATTCACATAAACTGAGGCAGGATATTGTTCAAATTGTACTTATTTTTTTTTTTAAGAAAGTTGACTTTGTTCATGTAATTCATATTTTTTCAACAGATAGTTTCTTAGATGTAAACATTTCACCTATGTAATTTAACTTTGTTCACTCTAAAACATCAAATAAATTTTCAGTTGTCATTATTTATAGGTTATTATGATATTACTTTACTGATCTGACCCACTTTAGATCATACTGGTCTGAATGGAATAGGGCTGCACGATTCTGGCAAAAATGTGAATCACATTTCTTTTGCTTAGAATTGAGATCACAATTCTCTAGCATGATTTTTTTCACGAAATGTTTATTGCACTGCTGTGGAAAAATGGGTTCTTTTACCTCTGATCTTTCAAATCACTCTGCAGTAGTCTGGTCACTTATGCAGTGTTTGCTGTGGAATTGATCTGTGGTGTGGCTGTGTGTAATGGGGGGGGGGGGGTGCACGTGCATACGTTTTGGTCGGTGTGTGTGGGGGGGGGGACTCGGCCGAGTGGGGTTGCACATGCGTGCCTTTTGGCCGGTTACCCACGTACATGCGTCAGTTTCCGTCCTACTTATACAATGGGGCTACGGGGCAGTGCAGTCTGTGCCCCCCCGCAGAAGTGAAAGTGAAACTTTATGTTCATTTATCTTTTCCCTGCCCTCCTGTCCTGAGCCATTATATATTATACATACGTATAATAGATGACAGTGATAATTTTTTTGTATAAAATGTTTGGTGTGGCGGCATGGATAAACCTTACCAGTGGAAACACTGCACTTATGGTCCCGGTTGCTAAGCGACGTCAGGTGATCTGTGAAAGTTTGCAGCGCAAAGAAAGTTCCCAGCAGCATAATGGAATATTTTAAATATGTAATTTTTAGAGAGGTTGAGACTTTTGATTCTTGGTTCAAGGCCGAGTTATCGTCACTGACAAAGAAAAGAAAAGGAGAATAAGAACAACAGCGCAGAAGTCAGAGAAGTGAAAATGAAAACACACTTGGATCAAGACGACAGAAAAGACCGACATGAGATTTAACACTGATGAGTGTGAACCTTTATTGGACTGGAGTTCAGGTGGGTGACTCTCCCACGACCACTGGGGTTTTCATCCATTTCACTCTTTACCGCAGTCGTTCCTCCTGTCATTCACTCTTTCTTCACTCAACTACAGCTGACAGCAGCAGGTCATGTGTTGTAAAGATGCTTTACTATTGGTTGAGGGAAGAGTAAAATAAAATGCTTAAAAATCGTCCGTGTTTAGAAATGAGATCGCATTCATGTGTGAATCAAGATCGCAATCTTTTAATGATTAATTGTGCAGTCCTAATGTGGAATCAGTTTGACAGCCCTGGTCCAGACCCTCTGTCACCCCCACCCCCGTCCTTGTGTCCACATGTCCAACTGATAGTTTGTGTCTTTATTTCGTCCCCTTCATTGACTGTCTGTTTCTACATGAACCCCTGATGCCGTTTGACACGTCCACGTTATCTATGAAACGCTTTAATTTTCCCTCCACTTTCAT